>NC_137201.1:13908307-13915807 GCF_960531495.2 Zeus faber | reverse complement strand
TGAGAGAGAGAGAGAGAGAGAGAGAGAGTGAGAGAGAGAGAGAGAGACAGTATCAGAGAGAGCGCTGCAAAGTCAGAGCAGGTCTGATGGGCTGTCTGGGTTGTTTGTTTGGAGAAAGTAGGTCCCCAAGTTTCCCGACTATTTTTCTCTGAAGGAGACCTAACAAGTAGTGTTAACATCGTGACAACCTGTCAAGACAGATGGCGAAGGGTATGTGCGTATATTGAATCTCCTTGTGGTTGGAACGAGCCGAACGAGCCAACTTTAGGTGCCTTACGAGCTGGGGGAGGAAGGTTAAAGGTTTAACGCCAATGATATATGTTGAACGCCAATGATGTAACAACCCTCACAAAAAGTACAGCAGAAGACAGAGCAAACTCCCCTATCCGTGGTTGCGATTCTCGTCTTGGAGGCGTTTGTGGTCTTCACCAGCTCGGCTCGACCGGTAAGGCAGTTACTAATCCAAGTGATTTGTTTGGTGTCCAATCCAAAAGTGCCTTCAAGCCGAGCAGCAAGGATTAATGAGTTGATCGGGTTGAATGCTGCTCAGAGGCCGTCGGTAAACACTGTGTTTTACTGAGCTCTAGGTGCATGTAGAAGTCCTTCTCGAAGGACCTCAACAGCCCTTCTAGAAAGACCTCTAGAGTCCTTCTAGAAGGTCTAGAGGGGCCTGGATAACCGCATCATCTGTCCCTCTCCGAGAGCGATACCCGAGTGTGCCAAGGGGTTGGTCCGTTACGTTTGATCGGACAGTTTTTTTTTAAGCGATTGAAACGCTACTGAGTGACTGTAATTGCTGGCAGATGGCGAATATTAAATATTGGTGGATATCATGCAAAGCAGTGTTTCATCAGTGCAGGGTGGAGCGGGCACAGGGATCGAGAAAGGGAAAGAGATTGTGTTGTCCCTGCACAAATTACTCTTTGGCTGCCTATTTCCTTGTACCCATCTGGCAACCATGATAGGCAGTACCATCCAAATAGTTAACTTTTCTTCTTCTAATGTTTATAGTGCTTGCAATTTTAAAATGAGATTGTTACATGAGATAAAAAGAGGGTTATTCTTGGCAGCATCTCTGCAGTGATTCTCAGGTCTCCCTCCGTAGTGATATTCATGGTCTCTCATTCATCCGTCTGGATCAAAAGACCATGATCTGTAAAAGTGTTTTGTTTGGAGACCCTACATTTTCTTAACGGCCCTATCTGCGCTCAATGCAGAGAGGGCCCCCTATGGTACGTATTCCCGTTCTCCGGGCTTTTTCGGTAATTGGATGTTGTTCTGCAGTCTTATGGATTTACATGTGGTCTCTGTTAAGACTCTCACGCAATAAGAAATGACTTTCGATGCGCAGTGGGATGCCTTGTTAGTGAACGTGTGTCCTTGTGTTTTGTGAGTGTGTGTTCAAGTTCAGGCGTACCTGCTGCACCTCAGAGCTTTTGTTATGTGTTGTTGGTCTTAACAAGGAGATTCATGTGGCTTTTAGTTGATGCGTTCTGGTTCTGTGCCTTTAATGCCAGGCTTTGTTGACGCACGCGGCCAGCAAATCATCCCGGGAAACGAGAACCTATTCAGCACCGGGTTTTACTCTTTGGCATTTAAATGTTTTAGTACGTATAATTACAATGGGGAGCAAAATTCACAATGGATTACAATAATTGTGAAGTTTCTGATTTCTAATCATTTCAGCGTTTTGAGCCGTACAAAAATCTTACAGATGTTTTTCTTCTCTGCTCACGTTGGGAAGCTTTACTGAGGTGCCTCCTTCATGAGGCATCAGCTGTGATTTGTCAAAGCAATTATACTTTCCAGATAAAGCTGCCTGATTCTCTGAAGTAACCATCAACACATAGCAGAAACCCACTTTAATGAGGAATCTGTTGAGAGAGATTAACATAAATGGGTCTACCCCTGCCACTTTATGCAGCTGGCCTGCCCTCCAGTTAAGAGGAGCTAAACATAATGAAGACTCCTATATTTGTGCAGCTTAGAGGTTGTTTGGCTTCATATTTGTGGGTTTATTGAGGACATGCAATAATACAAAGGGATGTTGAATCCCTTGGTCTGATAATTAGTGGTCTAGTACTACGTGATAATTAATAGTACGTTGTTAATCCTTTACTACCACCTCTACCCTCAATCCACCCTTACCACCACCCATACTGTACGGGGCCACCCAGTGACTATCCCCCTGCCGCCATCTTTAAGGCCTACCCAGTGTCACTTGTTAGATACTGGGCTTTTCGGTGACTACCATCCATCCCCAACTAAAACAACCAAAACTTTTTTTTATTAAAGGTCCACTTATGAATCTTAAATTCAGAGGTCCATAACTTCTCTAGATCTATATGCAACTCTATGTAACAGTGCAGTGCAGTGCAGTGCAGTGGCTTTTTAATCAACGGGAGACCTGGCTCTGTTTGGCACATGCAGACAATGCTTTAAACTCGGACATAAAAATGAGCTCTCTTGCATTCGAGAACTTGCATTTGCATTTGCTACTGTTACTGTGCTGTGTACTTTGAGATACAAGAAGGAAACATTTTCCTACATGTAACTGATGTCTAGCTGGGATAAGGGTTGGGATTGATTTGCGTTGACGCAAGTAGCTCAGAACTACCTCCCCAACTGATCAGTTTTCTTCTCATTCACAGCCACTGACTTGTCCTTTCAGCCTCCAAATCCTTTAGAGCTGATCTCAGAGAACAACCTCGAATACCAAATTCTAACGGAAGTGACACAGCTGATTTGGCTTCAAACCCTCTGACCCCTATCTTTGGGAGTCTAATAATGTGTGCCTGGCAGCCACCATCCCTTGCCTCAGCTATTAAATATGTATACCTTAATCGCTTCCTCTCAAAGGCTTCCTCCATTGCTTCCGCAAATGGAACAAACTTAAGTGTGCAAAGTATTTGTGGTGTGGGGATGGTGTGGTTCGAGCAGCCACACCTGACCTGGGTCTAGGTAATAAGGGACCCAGTATCAGAGTGGCTGCATACCTGTTGCTCGTTGGTTAGTCTAACGAGCAGCAGGTTAAAACCCCCGTCCCCACACACACTCAGGAGGGAGGAGCCCTGTCATGACCTGTCCATCTGCTCCGGGGCTTGTTCTGTCAGTCAACACCGTCTTCTGTGTCTCTTTGCCGGAGGTCCCTGAACACGCCACGTGGGTGGCGGGTGGTAGGTGAAACTGCCACAGTCTTATCAAGTCGTTGATTATAAAAGGCAGATGCACTGTATTTAATAAAACAACGATTTGAATTTAGAAATAGATATTCAAGTATTATTGGGGTCATACTATTAATATGGATTGAGTGGGTGATGGGAGGAGCACATGTTGGCCATATACTACACATACATACGGACTCTTACACACATGTACAGCCAGATTCAAGTGATGTGGATCAAATATTTCACATAAAAAATCTCTTGCATATACCATCTCATAATCTTCTGTAGTACAGGTACAGTAGGAGGGGGTCAATGTGAGGCGACTGTTGTGGAAATGTACTACAGCTGTGGTGTTCGGACTGAAGACACAACAGCTCACATTGTGCCCTGATCCGCTCCGGCCAACCGCCTCACAGAGCTTCTTAGAGGCCTCGGCTTTGCCAAGGGCTCGGTTGGTTTTGGACTTTTCTGCTGTTTACAAGTTTTCTTTCCCCACACTTCACTTTCTTTCCCCCGTGCCCTCCTCCCACGCTGGAAAGCCTATTCAAGAGTTGCCAGGGTATATTTGTTGACGTGAACGGAACAGACTGGGCCGTGTACTGACTTCCTTGTGTGTCTGTGTTCTGTCCATGACCTGCATGCGTGGTGTTCTCCTTTGCGTGCAACATATTGCGACTCTAAATGAGGATCAGTATTTACAAGCGGCAAATATTTTTGTGTTCTTCGTCTGCACACGGCCTCGTCTGTGCCCGGCTAGCGTGTGGCCAACGCAAACAATTGATGGCATTCCCACTGTGATCCAAGCTGTATTCTTTCATTATGGATTAACGTCAGCGGGGGCCCTAATTAGTGGCCCTTGCTTGCTGAGGAAATGAATGAGTACTGATGCGACTGTGGCACTGAAATGGGCCCCCGGGGGTGGGGTCCTGATGAGCCGGCTTGCCGCACTGACAGAGAGGCACTTTCCCCCCGTTCCCCGTTCTGTGCACTGTAGCAATTAGCTCTTTTCTGTTTCCCACTTTGTTCCCTCCAAACACACCTCCAGATTGATCCTTCATGTCGATCCTGGTGGATTGTCTCATGTGCTTAATTAGTCCTCGTTTGCGCGTTCATAACTAGGTAATCTGTCAGGGTCCCTGCAGCGCCTTCCCCGTTCCAGTGATCCATGTTGTGAATTGAAGAGGAGCTGTAAAAAGTCGAGTGGTTTGTGTTGTTAGTCCTGAGACCCACACCGTCTTGCCATTACACAGCAGAAGCTTTTGGTCCGAGCGAGGCGGTTTTTAAGGGCCGTAATTGCGCTGAGGGTCGGTCTTCACAACCAAGCCTCGTCTCGCACAGAAGCACAACCTCTGTCTCATTCAATCAGCTCTGTCGTTATCCTTTCTGTCTCTCTGACTTATCGGTCTCTCCTCTCTTGTGTGTTGCAGCTGGGCACGGAGTGGACCGCTCCAGGCGAGTTCAGCAAGTTCAGGTCCCAGTCCTCCAAGTCTGTGCAGTAAGTACCGGCTCACAACCGAGCTCACATTTCTTTGTGGCCTAAAATTGTATTTTCGTTCTTGGAGCTTCACCAAAACACAACTGCTTTGACCCTTTACTGTGAGGTGCCCCGCCCCCCGTCCCCATGTTTGTTGCTGAGTAGCTATGTGTTCGCTCCGCACATTCAAAGGACGTCTCCTTCTTGTAATCGCCTTGAGAGGCTTTTATCACTTGTGCACAACGGATGGTTCAAGAAGGCGCACACACTGTGTGTGTGTGTGTGTGTGTGTGTGTGTGTGTGTGTGTGTGTGTGTGTGGTGTGTGAGAGCGGTGTATGTACTCATATGTGTGAATGAATCAACGCATTCTGAAGCCGAGCTTCAGCCAATTACAAAGACTTTAACATGTCGTCACCCACTACACATGTACGTGGTCGTTGATGCAAAACTCGCTCTATGCTGATGCAAATAATATTTGTACCCATTGTTTTAATGTGAGAAATGCATATATTTCAAGCGTAGTATCATCGCGAAGACCGTGGTACATTCCAAACCACTATTGATGGTGTTTCCATCAGGAAAACGATGACGTTTATGCAGAATTCCAAATCCATTTTAAAAGTAACTGTTTTTAGCTTTGGGCCAGTTAAATATAACACAAGCTGTTCGTTCAATTCTGTTCTGTTTCTGTTTAATTATTAACACGGACCCCACTGCATCTGGCTCTCTTTGTGTGTGTGTGTGTGTGTGTGTGTGTGTGTGTGTGTGTGTGTGTGTGTGTGTGTGTCTGTGTGTGTGTCTCCGGGTGTGTGTTTGTGTGTGTGTCTCCGGGTGTGTGTGTGTGTGTGTGTGTGCGTGTGTGTGTGTGTGTGTGTGTGTGTGTGTGCATGGCTTCAGACAAATGTTAGCCATACACTGAACGGTTTGAGTAGAGTCTTAACACAGTTATTAATACACATAAAAAGTACACACACACACACACACCACACACACACACACACACACACACACACACACACACACACACACACACACACACAGACTGAGGGCCCCAGTGGTCACCTCTGAGCATTTCACTCCTTAAAGAAGGCATTCTCTCATCTTTTACCCGCCATTTCTTTAAATGAATGCAATTAATACCAAGACGGTCGTTAAACACGCAGACATATTCCTCATTATTGAAGTGGAAACACATGCAAGTTTGCGCATACACACATGACGTTTTTTACGTGTTACACATTAATCCAATAAGGTGGCGGGCAGAGGCAACGACACGATGATGCAAAAGTGTTTGTGTGGAATAAACCGGGGCCTTGTTACATGTAGCTCTACATGCAGAGCATAGACTACAAGGGCAGAGAGAGAGAGAGAGAGAGAGAGAAAGAGAGAGAGAGAGAGAGGGAGAGAGACAGAGAGAGAGGGAGAGAGAGAGAGAGCGAGAGAGAGAGAAAGAGAGAGAGTGGGAGAGGGGATCGAGAGAGAGAGAGAGAGAGAGAGAGAGAGAGACAGAGGGAGGGAGAGAGAGAGGGAGAGAGAGAGAGAGAGAGAGAAAGGGAGAGGGGAGAGAGAGAGACAGACAGAGAGAGAGGGAGAGAGAGAGAGAGAGAGAGAGAGGAGAGTGAGGAGGTAGTTGAAAGGTTTTCACTTTCTGGCTGACAAGCAGACCTTGCTCTCCAACGGTAACAAGACGAGAACAGAGTAACCAAGCGTGGAGCCAGAATGGCAGCGGCATTAAACAAGTGTGAGTGTGTGTGCAGCTTGTGACACTCTGTGTCTGTGTGTGTCTTTATGATGCTGATCAGGTGCTTGTGTCTGTGTGTGTGTGTGTGTGTGTGTGTGTGTGTGTGTGTGTGTGTGTGTGTGTGTGTGTGTGTGTGTGTGTGTGTGTGTGTGTGTGTGTGTGTGTGCGTGCGTGCGTGCATGTGTGTGTATTTGTTTTACCACACTTGTGTGGACCAGTCTCCTCCAGTAATTGACAGGTTTTTTTTGTTTAGAAGTAGCACCAGGAACACGGGTCCTCACTTACCAGGTGTATCTACTCAGACCATCACTATGATACCAGTGTGTGTGTGCATACTGTCTATGTGGTTTAAACGAACACACCTGGAAAAAAAGAACACATCTGAATACACAACGGCATTAATGGGCCACTCAGATTGTGAGGACATTAGTGTCCTCATAATCCGAAAAGGCTTTAATAAAGCTGTTTTTAAGCATTTATTGGTAATTGTTAAATATTTTATATGCATATTTATATGATTTACTGTTATGATTGAATAGACTAGATCATCCTAACTAGTCTTGTTTTGAAAGGTTTTTTTAGACTGCATGCACACAACACACACACACACACACACACACACACACACACACACACACAAACACACACGTGGGTTTTCACTCTGTATCTCCTCTGTGAATCTTTCCATATAATCTTCTAATAAGAAGAGTGACGACGCCGTCGCCTCCTGGAACAGATGAAACAGAGTCGCTCGCAGCGGGGCTAATGACAGAGGGGCGTGCGTTTGCGTCGCTGTCGAAGCGTGTCAGAGATGCCACGGAAAGCCGGACTCATAATAATTAGGCAAATGCATGTTTTTCCCCCTGTTTCCCCTTCAGCTGCATCTACTCTTTGACTGCGTATGAGTGTTTACAGATCCGTGCATTTGTCTTCCCCCCCCAGTTGAATCAAAATCCTTCGACTGAAACATCACACGGCGACGGCAATTGTGGGTTGCCACAATTTTTTTTGTTTTTTTTTTGTCATCTTCCGTATGTCACCGCCAACACCGCGGCGGCTCCCGGGCTCCTGGACGGGCCGTCTGATGATGCCATTGTCGAGCAAATTGACGTTGTGA
>NC_137201.1:13828307-13903307 GCF_960531495.2 Zeus faber | reverse complement strand
ATGACTGATCACCTGGTTCACACTGCCAATTTATTATCAATTATTCATATTTAATCATTTGGACCACCGTGTCCAAGTCCTCCATCGACTTCGACGCTACAAGCACCAAACCATCTTGATGGTGGCCGGTGAAATGTGGCCTCTGCATTTCACCCATCCTGGCTTGTCCTTCCTCCGGGGGCACAGCCAGGAGCAGTGGGCAGCATTCATGGACGCGCATTCGTGGACCTGGTGATGAGTGTCCATCGCTGGTCAGACGATGATGGGTGCATGTTTTTTTGAAGGGGGTTCTTACTGACGTGAGGTGGAGGAAACCCCATGTGAGCACGGGGAGAACATGCAAACTCCACACAGAAAGGCTCCTATTTGGGAGATAACCCGCCCGGAGCACGGTGCCAACAGCGCCCAAGGCGGGAATCGAACCCAGGACCCTCTTGCTGTGAGGCAGCAGTGCAATGCACTGTGGGGATTATATGGTAATATGATAAATTGCAATTATTGCACACATCATCACATGCTTTTCATTCCTTTTATACTAATATATAAGATTTTACTAGTAGCCTTAAAATAAAATGCATAATAGTTTGATGGAGCGAAGGGACCTATTGGATTTTTGTCTCTCGAAAAAGGTTGAGTGCAACTGCTATAAGTTAAGGAACAGAATGAACGAATGGGCGACTGGACAAAAGCCAGTTTAAATGAGTGTGTTGTTTTACTGTAATGTGTGTGTGCGTGCGTGCGTGCGCGGGTGTGTGTGCGTCAGACGTCTTGCGCGAGCTCTGTATAGCGCCCCGTCGTCTGCCCCGCTGGTGATGTTAAGTCGGCCTCCGTTGACCTTCGACATTCCTCATTCGGCGGAAAAGAGCCGCAAGGTTATCTGGGACGTCTGAGCTGGCATTTGACCGAAGCGGCTTTCAGCTGGGAGAGTGGAGAGTGGACCTGACATTTAACTCAATCCTCCACAGACAAGTGGGCGTTGATGTGTATGCGTTTTCTTGCATTTGTGTATGCGCAATTGTGCGAATGGAGTACGCCTGTGTGGTTGATTTTTTAAAATGTGGGCCTATTTACCTGAAGGTGTGTTTGTGTCTCAGTCATGTCGTCATTTCTATTCTTCCCCCTCTTGCGTTCTCTCTCTCTCTCTCTCTCCCTCTCTCTCTCTCTCCCTTCTCTTCCTTTCTGGGTTGTTGTTGTTTTTTTTTTTTGTTATGCAGCAACATTCCCCTCGCAGGTTGTGTTTTTTCTGTACACACAGCTTTTCGCAGGCCCTCGATATCACACCACCAATATCCGCAGGCGGAGAGCTAACTAAGCCCTTTCCCCAACAACAACCAAGGAGCCTCGCTGAGAGTGACCAGTCATTTCACCGTGGGATCTCTTACTATCTATAATTGAATCACTTAAGCGCCGCCGACTATTAGCCGGCCAGAAGACTTAGAAGTGGAGAGAGAGTGGGTGAGAGAGAGAGAGAGAGAGAGAGAGAGAGAGAGAGAGAGAGAGAGAGAGAGGGAGAGAGAGAGAGAGAGCACAATAGCCGTGACAATGACATCATAGGAATACTGAGAGGCTGCACAGGCTCAATAGCACTCATTCAAAGTGGCACCCTCTGTTTCTCATAAGCCTTAAGTGTGTGTGTGTGTGTGTGTGTGTGTGTGTGTGTGTGTGTGTGTGTGTGTGTGTGTGTGTGTGTGTGTGTGTGTGTGTGTGTGTGTGTGTGTGTGTGTGTGTGTGTGTGTGTGTGTGTTTGTGTGTGTGTGTCTGTGTGTGTGTGGAAGGGTGAGGGGATTGTAGGCTGCGTCTGTGAGACTGAGCGTAATCAGGTGTTGGTTGCATGTATACATGTATGTATGTGTATCTGTGCATGCATCTCACACGTCAGATTGCATTTGACTCTGCGTGTGTGTGCGTGCGTGCGTGCGCCCGTGTGTACAAATCTCAGTCTCATTCTTAACCTCCGTCTGACACCGGCTTCCTCTCTGCATGAAGTCCCTGTAAAGTGAGTGCTGTGTTTCTAAACACATTATACTTCTTGGAAAGTAATTGCTGAAAACATGTGAAAGGTCCGTTTACGATGTTGTGATGAATTGTGGAGTCAAACCGTTGAAATGGTGAAACTGTTTCTCACCATTTGTGTGGTTCCGATTTTTTGGGCGGTGCTAAATCAGCGCCACCAGACAGCCCCCCCCCGCCCCCGCCGGCAGAAACCTGCAGAGGGCGTTGCGCTGTGATGTGACAAACTCAGAACACATTTATTTTCTCTTTCCAGGTACTTTAAGGTAATTGGCTGATCGGAGCAGCAATTGAATTAGAATTAAGCTGTTTGCCTCCAAAATGCATTGACCTATCAAGCCTCCTTTCCCCCCTCAGGCTTTTCACTTTGCCATCTGTTTCTGACAGTTTGTGTGTGTGTGTGTGTGTGTGTGTGTGTGTGTGTGTGTGTGTGTGTGTGTGTGTGTGTGTGTGTGTGCCTGTTTACGGGGCGAGACGCCTGCAAATTAGATTTATGTCTGTGAAGCCTGTCCGCGCTCGTCTCTTCTTTCCGAGCTGCGGAATACCGCGACGGCCAACACAAGGGCGGACGGTCGGCACGCAGAGCTTTTCAGTTGTTTCCTGTTCTGTCCAGAAGAGGCGTGGAAGGAGCGGGTGGGTGACGGAGCGCCAGCTCACTCGGAGCGCATGGCGTTCCGAGCAGCTGCTGGATGTCCTCGGGAAGCCATTCCCAGAACCTCAGGATGCCGCTGCCGAAATCTGAAAATCTTCCGCGACCAACCCCAAACCTTTGAAGACGAGATATGAGATACGATCCGGATCAAAAATAGGTCCGATAAATGAAGAATGGCACCTCATTTAAATCCCATGGCTTCGTTTTGTTAGTTCTGATTACTTTTATAAATGTGAATATTCATTTATAAATATTTTATGGTCATTTCAAACTTATTACAAAATTAAAAATTACAAAGTTTTTATTTATTTTTATTGTGAATGACCCCTCGTGGCCCACCTTCATACCTACCAGGGGGCCGCAGCCCACACTTTGGCAAACACTGTCGTAGGGCATACAGTATTATTTGTACAGTTATACAGCTAGCTATTTGTGAAGAAACTTGAATACCGAATATCTGTCTAAAGTGTTGCTCACATTATGTACAGAAAACAGTGAATCAGCCTCTATTGTACACAAATGTGTAATTTTAGTCAATATTATATATAGCACTGACCATTTTTTGTTGTTTTGGTGCTGTACTCCAACTAATTTCAAATGAAATAATAACTATGAGATTAAAGTTCGGACTCTGAAGTTTTAATTTGAGAGTACGGTATTAACATCCATGTCAGGTGAACAGTTATGGATTCATATTGTTTTTATGCATAGTCCCTCTATTTTAGGCGCTCCAAGTAATTGGCCACTTTTTCGTGGGCGAGTGTGTTTTTGTTTTATCGTTATTTCGTGGTTAAGAGTGACAACCGAGGTATAAAGATGTTTCCAAGTGTGACATTTGCAATTGGAGTCCGTCCCCAACCCGAGAAGTACTGTCATTGTCATTGAAACGGACCATCGTGATGTCGAAAAATCTGAATGTTTTCAGTAGTAGTGGTGCCAAATTCAGCTGGTTGGCACTTTATTAAGAAGCAAGAATGGACTGGCAGACAGCTGACGCCTTTAAAGGCTTGAAGTGGTGGAGAAAGACCTCTTTACAACTGGTGAAGAGATCAAGAACACTCTCCGGGATGTAGGCGTAGAATCATCAAGGCTATACCGGCATACCGTCGGAGGCTTCACCGCCAAATGCAAAACCCCTGGCAAGCCTAGAGAATAGAAAGGTGAGACTGCAGTTTGCAAAAAAAAAGAAAGTACTTGAAAGAACCCTGGAACAAGGTGTTGGACGGACCCGTACCGGAGTTTTGGGAAGCGGACGGCGCGGAGAAAACTCGGGAACAGCTCATGATCCTCAGCATACAACCTCATCCGCCAAGCATGGGGGAGGCGGTGTTACGGCCTGGGCGTGCATGGCTGCCTCTGGACGCGGCTCATTGGTACTCATCGATGATGTGGCTGAGGATGGCAGCTGTACGATGAATTCTCAAGTAAATAGGGGCCTCTTGTCTGCGCAGATCACATCAGAACTCATACGAGGGTGCGCCGCCATGCAGCGCGACATCGACCCCAAACATACGGCCTGAGCAACCGAGGAGGTATGGTGAAAACAAAAGGTGAAAACAAAACAAAAAAAATTTGAAAATTTATGTTCTCGGCCAAGTCAATCACCTGACCTCAGTCCAACCATGCGTTCTTTTCACAAGAGGAGACAAAAAGGACCGAAACGAGGGAGAAATGACGGTGGTTGCATTACAGGCGTGGCCGAGCATCACCAGTGAAGACAGAAAGCCGTGGGTCACAGACTTCAGGCAGTCATAGAATGTAAAGGATTTGCAACCAAATATTCAATACGGCAACTTTATTGACGTTAGCATGGATTTGTCTTTTGACACCTTACAGTAAGGGGGCTGTGCATCAAAAAGGACTATAAACCCCAAACTACACCTAAAATGTGATCTCCTAGTCATTGTTTCATTTCAAATCCATTATGTTTGAATACAGGGTAAAATATCAACGTTTTCTTTTCTTTCTTTTCTTCCTTTTCTTCCTTATCAAGCTTTGTATGTGTTTGTATTAGGTTAGGCTTTGGGGTTCGGGTTTTTTCGTTTATGTTCCGAAACGGATCAATACCAATCCCCATGGATTGCGAGGGCCGAAAACGTCTTCCTCTCACAAGTCACGTTATACGTTTTTCAGCCACTGAGCCGAAATGGGAAGAAGGTTGTTGGCCGAAAAAAGAGAGGGAAGGAGCGAGCAGGGGGACTAATGATGGGAGATTCCACAACGCTCTAATAGAGAATTGATAAGAGGTCGCGATTTGAAGTGGGAAGATGCCGAAACGGGTCGAGTTGTCGCAGGTAAGGAGAGGCGAATATGAGATGGACGGAAAGAAAGTGAGCGATCGGAGCCTGGGGGGGCTACAGGCGGGGAGAGGTGAGGGGGGCGTCCAAATAAAAAAGGAATAAGAGTGAAAGAGAGAATTTATTGAGGCTGCAGGGGCAAGAGCAGCGTGAAAGCTCTCTGATGGATTAGAGGAACGCATGACAAATGGAGTGGAGAGATGAGAGAGGGAGAGAGAGAGAGAGAGAGAGGGGAGAGAGAGGGAGAGAGCGGGGAAAAAAGAGCGAGAAAGGTGTAGCGTGCACTTCCCCTCGGGCCAGTTCTAAAAACACCGGCATCATTAGCGCCAAACCCCTTTCCTTTTTTCTGCACAGAACACCTGTGGCGAGGAGACGGACAGATGGGGACAGAGCGACACTCTGATGTCCTTAATGAGGAACTGAGTCGGAAAGAGAGAAGAGGCGCAGGGTGGAAAGCTGCGGAGGAGAGGAGTTTGAGGGTGATGGGATGACGAGGGGATAGTGAACGACAGAGCTGGCATTTTTCAAAGGGCGCAGGGAGCTCTGTCTCAATCTCACCGAGACTTTGGCCTGCGCAGCCCGCTGCAAATTGCACATGTAATGTTGAAGATTTGGTCACTGCCTGTTATACTGACACATAATGTGGGTGTGGGTGCGTGCGTGCGTCTGTAGTTGAGCTTGTGCGTCCGCACATACACAAAAAGAAAAACTGGCAGCTGCGGTTGCCAGATCTATAATATCTCAAATGTTGAGAGATTGCATGTCATTTGGATTGACTGTTTGGTTGTAGTGTAGTGTATTTTTTTGTATATACCCACAATGGCCACACTGCATATATCCACAAAAAAAAAAGATCATCACTGCCAACGAGGTGCACGGCAAACATTGGCGCTTAGTGAGCGAGAGATTATAGAGTGATTCTATCCAACTCCATTGGATCCAAGAGTAGAGCCCAACAAGTGGATGCAGAGGAGGTGGAGGCAAAGCAGGTAGAGCAGGAGGGATTGGCTGGTTAAATAGTCCGGCCCATAAAGGCGTGGAGGCGTGTGGCGCCGTCAAGTTGTCTGACAGAGCCAGACAGAATCAAGAACGGTGGGGAATTCAGGGGCGGATGCCAGTTCTACTCATTGGGCGCAGTGTTTGCCCAAGTACTAGTGCAAGTGTTAATTGTACTGCACATGCATTTGTGTGTGTCTGGGAGTGTGTATGTGTGCACAGTAGGTGTGCGCATTCACTTGTTTCACTCAAAGTATGCGCCCGTGTCCATGTGATGAATACATTTATGTGCCTGGGAGTGTGTTTGACAGTGTGTCCATGCATTGAGTTTTGTATGGCTGCTGCAACTCGTGAAATTCTAATTTCTCTCTGACGAATGTCTTTGTATTCCCTTTGTGCATCCGGGCTTTGGTCTGTTCCTTTAGACTTAGCCGCGCCCCAAAAGTGTCCCCACATGAAAAAATAAATAAAAATTGTTTCACGGTAATCTTTCAGACGAGCCGACTGAATATTTGATATTCCAAACCCGTCCTGTCTTATCTGCTCTCATCAAGATCCTTTGTCCGTCTTTCTATGGTCTCGGCCCATTGAAGTGAAACTGGAAAGAAAACCTCCAATTAGTCAGGCAATTAGAGCCTTGTTTTGTCTCCTCCACTCATCCTCTAAGTCACAGACTAATGGCTATTCTTTACTCTTCCATCTCTCATTTGCCCTTCACTAGCTCTATTATTGCTTGCTCCCTTTGTGGCTCCGTATGAAATCACTTCCCAGTGATATTCCCCGCCATGTCTTTTTTTTTTTTTTTTTCTTTCAAAATACAGAGCATCTATAATTCCTTCTTTATCTCCCCTGTTCATTTGCTATTTATCGCTTCCCCTTCATTCCTCTCCCCAAACCATTTTCTTCGTCTTCTCCCTCTTTATCATTTTCTCCTTTTTTTTTTTTCCCCCCAGTCTCGGCTGATCTCACCATCCATCACAAGGCCCGGTGCAACCTTTCTATCCCACCGTACATACACACACACACCCACACACACACACACACACACACACACATTTAAACAACCTACCTGTATTAATTCTTAATTCTTCACACCCACCGCAGTCTCAATTAGTATTCAGTATTGTTTTTTCGTGTTTTGGGGGTTTTTTAACTTTTAATGTCATAATTTAGCCTCTGCTCTCTGCTTCTTCACTTCTTTTTATGTATTTTGATCTTTTTTTGTTCATTTGACTTGCTCTATTTTATTCTGCCAAACAGCGCCCTGACTGCCTGTTAAGAAAAAATATGAAAAAATCTCACGAAAAAAAAAAAGGCCTCAGGATAGAAAAATAATAAGTTCAACTTTTAACAGACACGACAAAACATCTCACCGCTAATTTGGAACGAAATGCCAAAATGGAGAAAAAAGGTTAATCGCCTCAAATTGACATCAAATCACAGGGAGACGAGCGGCGCTACAGCATTAATCAAAAGGGACGGAAATAATGTTGTTTTGAATTGAAGCTACAGCTGCTTGGCTCGGCTTTTCAGTCCTCTTCTTGCTTTTTTGTTTTTTCTTTATTGCTCCCCTTCACTGTTGACACTTGGGCTGTCATCCATCCAGCCCACACGTCTCCATGGTACTCTGCCCTGCGTGTGTGTGTGTGTGTGTGTGTGTGTGTGTGCGTGCGTGTGTGCGTGCGTGCGTGCGTGTCTGCATGTGTGCGTGCGTATGTGTGTGGGCATGTGTGCATGTGCGTGTGTGTGGGCATGTGTGCATGTGCGTGTGTGTGTTTGTGTGTGTGTGTGTGTGTGTGTGTGTGTGTGTGTGTGTGTGTGTGTGTGTGTGTGTGTGCATGTGTGCGTGCGTGTGTGTGTGTGTGTGTGTGTGTGTGTGTGTAAGGCTCACGCTATCTGGTTTGCCTTGACCAAACAATCCTGTCAGTTGTAATGCGTGAAACTCAAGATTCCCTTAATGTATGTGTAATGTATGGGTGTGTGTGTGCGCGTGTGTGTGTGCGTGTGTGCGTGTGTGTGTGTGTGTGTCTATGTGTCTATGTGTGTCCATCTTGATTTAATTGCAGTGTGTGTGTGTGTGTGTTCCCCAGAGTGGGAGTAATTGAGGCGTCCTGACTCAGACGCTCGGCGGCGGCGGCGGGGGCAGCTGCAGCCGCGGCGTCCTGCATCCTGTCACTGCTGACATGGGGTGATCCGGCCCCGGATAGAAGCAGAGAAGCCTGAAAGGGACGATATAGCGAAGGGCAATGAAAGAGCGACGTTGCGTCAGCGCTAAACGCCAAAAGGAAACGCGACACGAGTCTTCTTAACCCCTTGTACTACGTTGGCAACATTTTTGACCTGAATTTGGGTGCTGGGCTGGTACTCGTTTCAGCCTTAGGCCAGGTGACTCTGCCTAATTTTGGGTCACACAGTTCTATACAGAATATTGATGTTTTTGTTTATGTCTATAACTATCACTTTGCAGTTAGTATAAATGAGTCTTGTTATTAAACACACACAAGTATGCACACGCACGCACACACACACACACACACACACACACACACACACACACACACACACACACACACACACACACAGCTCTCACCACAAACATTAAGACCATCCCCTTTCATTTGAACTAAATTTGTACTAAATATATTTAATCTTCAAAAAGATTACCAATGCCTCATAACCATAACATGATCTACCTTGTGGGAGTCGACTCTGTTGCTGTCTGAGTGGGGGCACTCGGCATTTACTCACTCAGCCACTCAGAAGCAATTGTCAGAAGAGGAGCACGAGCAATGAAGCCCTCGCTGCTCTAACCTTACACCGTGGTAGAGGCGGACGTGTCCGAAAACGGAGGACAGTGTTGAACGTAGTTCGGAGTACCGTGAATCACCCTCTGGTGACATCAAATCTGCCTTTAAACCGTTACCGCCGTGAGTGGAGAGGATTATTCTGGACAGCACAAACCCGGTGCTTTATGGTACTTTATATATTATGTACTAAATTGTGCTGTCTTGTTAATAAAAACTAATTATAATATAGTACAAATATGGAAACAAGTAATGGGCGTCTTCACTCTGTGTAGTGTGACATAATAGGTGACCACCCCGATGAAGGGTCTAACATATCGGATTTATTTTGGTATTTTCCGGCCTATTCTGACAACTCCTACGACGCGGCCCTTGACATCGACCAATAGGATGACGGAGTGCTCTCTGGTGCACACACCGGTAAACATGGGCGAGGAGAAACGGAGGGTACCGAGTCTGTCCGGGAGGCACGGGGAGACAGAATTTAATTCAATTCAATTATTGATCCGTCCCTTTTTTTGATGTGAGTTACATTTTGTCATCGTCGTGTCGAGGACACTGGGGGCCGCTCTTCATAATGAGTGCTATTGTGCCAAATCCGCCCCCCATCAAATACAAGACTTACATTGACACAAGATTAAATGTGTCAGGCACTAAAAACGCGCCAGCAAATAAACAACAACATGCACATTGTGACCATCACGGTCAGTTTGATGACAAGTTAGTGCATATTGTGTGCTTTGTAATGAAAAACGAGCGGCGTAGTTGCGAGGGGAATCTGTCCCATGCGGACCAAAAAAAACGAAATATCTGGTCAAGTTTTTTAACGATAGTCAGTGACATGATGTTCATTTGAAATAATGACTTGTTGAGGAGGTTAAATATGCATATCTCACAATTTTGAGGTGACTTTTAGGGCAGTGGACATTTCTGGCTGAAACAGTATTCATGGGTTGAACACCGGAACATAATACAAGGGTTCATCTGTTCAGAAACGGAGATCTTTGGCGGAAGCGGCCAACCAGGACAGATCGTCGGTTTGAGTGGCGGGGCCGACTCATTTGAACACGGCGCACCATGAAGTTTAATGCGGGCTGAGCGAAGGCCTCTCGCGTGGGCCTGGTCTTCACGGCTCCCCGCATCTTCTCATGGGAACTCTCTGTTTACGCGCGCGGTACCGTGTCCTTCCATTCATTTGTACCCGTGCTGTGCTGTCTTTCTTTGTTTGTTCTCTTTCGGAGCGTCCTCCTGTCTTAGATCTTTGGGGGAACAGGAAGGTGTAGGCTGTTCCAATATATCTTGGGAAAGGGCAAACCAGGTGCCCGGAGTTTAATGGGCCACTTGAGCTCAATGAGTGCCGTTTCAGCGCCAGGCCACGTTCTATATTCATGATGGAATGACCTTAGCGCACTGTCGCTGCTCCCCTGCACCTGGAATGATTTATGGGATGCCGGGTAACTGGCTGATGCGGTGTGTTTGTGCTCGGGGTGGGGGGTGGGGGGTGCCCAACGTGAACATACCCTCCAATAGCATTCGCCCTTCACTCTCAGCTCGGTCGCTATATGTTTTGCTTTTTCTTTCCAAAGATCAACTTTTATGCACCGATGTACCTGTTCAAATGTTTGAGAAAATGCTTGAGGATTCAACCTGATTCAGACTCTAATTGACAGAAGTATTCATGCATATTGTGATTGCACTAATAATTGCAATTGCAATACCGTACAATATCCTTTCACCTTCCGTTTATTACATTTTTCCCTTTTTGTCTATTTTTATTCTTAATATTTGTTTTCGCTTATTCGTTTTTCCAACCCAAACAGAGTACCGAGTCTTGGATCAGATAATGGAAGCGTTCTTGTACTGTATATACAGTATATCTAAAAAAAGACACCCATCCAAAAGAAAAACACCTCCTAACATTATTATTTTCAGGACAAACCGAATAACATGCAAACTGATCCATGTTTGTGTTTCTCATTTTCAAATAGCTTTCCCTCATATTTTCTTATTATCTTCTCGCCTCTTGTTTTGTGGGACTCTTTTCGATTCGCAGCGCAGCGTTCGCCTTCATCAAAGCGAGTGAGCGTGTCTTTGCTCCCATTCCGAACGAGGGATGTGGAGAGAGAAGACAAACAGAAAGGAGAAAAAAACAAAAAGCCCCGAGATATATCACGTTATCCTTTTGAATCCGAACACATGAATATGGAGGAGAGGGATGACTGGAGTTCACCGTGACTAATAGTGTTTTACAAATTACCGGGCTGCGGTAAACATAATTATCCAGATTCCTGTTTATGGAAAAGGGGGTTTTCCCACCAGACCCTTTTCCAGCGTGCGCTGTATATCACACATGCTACACAAAGTGTGCACTTACAGGCACGCATGTATCCAGAGTCATTCTTAAACACTCCCCGACTGATTGTCTTGTGTGTGTGTGTGTGTGTGTGTGTGTGTGTGTGTGTGTGTGTGTGTGTGTGTGTGTGTGTGTGTGTGTGTGTGTGTGTGTGTGTGTGTGTGTGTCTGTGTGTGTGTGTGTGTTTCTAGTCGTATTGCCTTCCAAGGCGCATACACAACAAACCTCTTTTTTTTTACTCCCTTTTGCCACTATGGACGAGCTCCCTGGATTTTACTGAGCTTTTGTCAGTTTTAAATGTGGACTTGAGGGTGTCCAGAAGAGACATACGGTTGTAACTGAATTCAAAGTTTGTGTATTCGGGATGTACAAGGATCGAAAAATCATTCGCCGAGGGATGATCGTTGTTGTGCTTCTTAAAGGTCTTTAAAGATGATTAGAAACTTGCTGGAACAATTGAGTTAACATGGACTTATTTCTATGAAATGCACTTTGCTTGTTTATTGATATTATTTGATTACCTTGAATTAATATAAAGCACTTTGAGTAGCATGTTGTGTATGAAATGTGCAATACAAAAAGTGGTTATTATTATTATTATTATCATCACTGTTGTCATTTTTATTATTATTGTTGTTATTTTTTTTATTATTGTTATTAATATTATCATTGCTGGACATAACTTAATTTTTTCATACATTTTGGCAATTTTCTTTCTTTTATTGAACCTCTTTACTGGGTCATTACTTAGAAGTCAGTTGCTGCTTTATGCTTTATCTCTCTCTCTCTGTCTCTCTCTCTCTCTCTCTCACAGCCTGATCTCATCCAGACAGTACTATTTTGAGATCCTCCACAAACAGGACGACAAAGGCTCGGATCACGTCGAGGTTGGGGTAGGTTGACCGGTCAAAGCCTCATTTAATCTGAATTTCAATAAATGAATGTCTCTTTCTTTCCTTAAGTTATGTTTTTTTTTTTGTTTTTTTTCGTCTTTTACCTCAAGTGACACTTTGTAAGTTAAAAAAAAAGTTTGAACTTGGTACCCAGGCATGAAAGTTAGCATTTTACTTTTATACTGTTCCAAAAGTGAAAGGAAGAGGAAAAAAAGTTTGCGTCAGTAAAAAATAAAAAGCCTTCGGTCCCCATATAGTGCGAATCAAATTTCAGTTTAAAACATTTCTTAACCATTATTTTTCTCCATTTCTACCATTATTCTTCTTCTTACGATAATTTTTAGCTATTTGTGTGGCTCCACTACTCCCCTCTCTCATTTCCCACCTCACCTCTCTTCCCTCCGGTCCACCTCCCCCTCTACCCCAGTCTCCCCGGTCATAGAACGTCATCATCATTATCATCAACGTCAACAGCAGTGGGCTGGAACTGCCGTGTCGTCTCTGCTTCCTCGGTGTCATATTTTTCATTATAGTTTAGTGTTAGTCTCTCTCTCTCTCTCTCTCTCTCTCTCTCTCTCTCTCTCTCTCTCTCTCTCTCTCTCTCTCAGGACCTCCACTATGCCTTTATCACCTGTTTTTTGTCTTCATCACCTGCCTCTCTGTCTCTCTTTTATTTTCGCTCTGTCTGTATCTGTGGTGGTGCCGGGGTGTCGCTTTGGGAAAAACAGAAGTGAAGTCGTGTTTACTTTCTCCATGACTCCAGGAAGTACAGATATTAACGCTGTATTTCCTCTTTGTAGCAGGAAAAACGAGCATGCAAAACAAAGGTTTTCAGGAGTTGCAGTCCTGCTGTCCTGCAAAATGCAGGAAACTGTTTGTGCATTCCCAGTCAAAATTTTAGACTAACACATTTGAATGGCACACGTTAACGACATGTCAATGATGCAGTCCTTAGCATGCCCGTTCAAAAGATGGAAGATGAAACTGCCGGTTAAAGTCATACACTGGAGAAAGACAAGCATGCCCGCTCAATATTTAAGACTTTCTAAGACATTTTAATGGCACAGGTTTGACTAAATGTCAATGATTCAGTCATGTGTTCCACAATGGAAGATGAAACTGCCTGTTAAAGTCATACAACCAGGGAAAGACACTCGGTCTGGTGTACCCAAATGCAGGACACAACAAAGGCTGGGGAGTAGTTGCAAGGTTTATTGTAGAGCAGGCAGGGGTCAAAACCAGGGGAACAATCAACAGGAAAAGTTATCGGCGGGGAACCAGGCTCCAGGGGAACAGGCGGAGGATCAGGGTCCAGGGATCAGGCAGGGAATCAGGATCAGGGAACAGGCAGAGAATCAGGATCAGGGAGCAGGCAGGGAATCAGGCAAGGCACCCATCAGGCGGACGACCGGGGAGCTGGACCGCACGGGGGTGTCAACCTGACATGAGCGGAGCTGCTCCGGAGGACGACGCTGTAGGCGTCACTTAGGACTTGGTCTGCGACCAATGGCTGCAGACCAAGAGTGGACCGACAGCTCGGGAAATGGAACGGAGTGGACCTCGGGAGAGGCAGCTGACGGCTCGAGAACCGGAACGGACTGGACTTCGGAAGAGGCAGCTGACGGCTCGAGAACTGGAACGGACTGGACTTCGGAGAGGCGGCGGACGGCTCGGGAACCAGACAACTGGACCCCGGGAAGCCCCATTTTATTGAAAGTTTGTTAATATTACACGTGTCACGTATTCAAATTGCACCAAATTCGACACTGCACGTCCTTGAGTCCCCAGCAATACACCCGGCGAGTGTGAAGTAGATCGGTTGAACGGTTGTCGAGATAATCGAAGGAACACATTGGAAAACTAGGTCCTGGAAAACTATAAATAATCACAGAAAGATGTCTATCCGTCATTGTTGCCCCACATGGCATCAAAGGGCATGGCATCACCCGTCCATCCCTGAGAGTGCAGCTCCCACAGACAACGCTGTGAGTTATAACAATGAGAAGTTGTGGTTTACCGGCAAACATAGACGGTTGTTTCAAAGACAGGAGGGTTGCGCTCTGTCGACCGCATAGTGGTTGCTCTGCGAAACGAGCCACCAGGAGACAACAGACCGGGGGGAGTTGATGCGGCGTTCAATGGAAATGCGGAAAATCGCGCTGCGTTTCTGAGAACCTGGGAAACTGTAATACGTACCAAACACGACTAAACTGGACCCTGTGTATTGCTGCCTGCAGCTATATATACAGTATATACTGTATATATATTTTTTGTGATTATCATTAGGTTTTTTTGTTACTCATTGCCTCCGTTGCCCTTCCTGTCCCTGATCTGAATTTAACACTCAAATTTTCCATTTCCATACACTCTAAGTTCTGGCCTTGAGTCAACAGCTCGTGGTTACCATGGTGTTCAAGTTGAGACTTACAGGGCAAAATGAGGGTCACTGTCTGGCAGCGGTAAGGACCTGATGAGAGGGGTGTGTGTGTGTGTGTGTGTGTGTGCGTGCGTGCGTGCGTGCGTGCGTGAGTGTGTGTGTACACTTTTTCATGTGCATGTTTTAAAGCCTAATGATTGGAGCCTCAGTAACAACTGGACAGCAGATGTACAGAGCAGCTTGGGGGAAGGAGAGGGAGAGTGAAGGAAAGGTGAGACGGAGAAAGACAGAGAGAGAGCGTTGGAGCCCATGACTTGAACCATGCGCCTTCTGTCTCATGATATTTGTGATTTCAAGGTTTCGTCCATATGATTAGGAAGGTGTGGTGCTGCGGAAATTAACCTCCATCCTCAACCCCGTATCCATTTCTCTATTTCTCTATTTCTCTATTTCTCTATTTCCATTCTTCCTCTGTATCATGCCTTTTCCCCCCGTAGTCATCAGACCATCAAAGTGAGTTTGGGCCGAATCAGATTTATGAAGGAGATGAATATCACGCTACGAATCAAGATTATGAGTGGCTGCTTGCCCGGCTGAGTGCGTGTATGTGCATGTGATTGAGCGTACGAGAGTGTAAAGTGAAGTGTGTATATATGTGTGTGTGCGTGTGTGTGTGTGTGTGTCTGTGTGTGTGTGTGTGTGTGTGTGTGTGAATAGGCAGGGCCCTTTCCAGACACGCCGTCTTAACAGGGGGCCCCTGTGTGTGATTTACCAGCAGCATACATTTCACACCTTGACAAAACTAGCAGATTTACCGTGACCAAGCCCGCCACGGCGTCGGACCCAGACCTCCCATAAATCGAACAGGAACCCGGGTGCTCATTTGTTAAAGGGCAGGTGAGCTAGATTTGGAGGCTCCTTCCCCACCCCCTTTGTTGGGAGCGGAGCGTGTGGTTGGCGCGGCCAAAGGTCGATCGATCCATAGGAGCCGGTTTGTTTTTGTAGCACTGTTATCCAGAGGCTTCAATGCAGAAGTCAGTAAATATCCAAGCGATCTGGAAGGTCACTGTGTACAGTAGGTTTGGCCTAAAGGTAATTTCCATCCATTCCAAAGATTTAGGGGGAAATGTAAGCAGTGGGGGTCGGAATACATTGCACTTCTGTCCCCAAGGGGATGAAAACAAAGATATTTATACGATGTAGCAGCGGCCGGCCAGTCAATGAGGGGATTGTTGAGGCGTTAAGATACGTAGGCGCTGGCCACTAAGCTACCTCTCTTATTGACGATTTTCAAGTGAGGTCAGCGTCTCCCCTATAGTTATACACTTCAAATGAAGTCTATTTATAGTTACTTGTGTTTTTTTGGGGTGAGGTGGGGGAGTCGCTCATGGAACACATGACAAATTATAAAACACAGTGATCAACAGCGGCATTGTGTTCGATTCCCTCAGGGTTCCCTTGATGAAACACCGGACCTTTTCCAACGCCCCATGGAAAACACGTCTCTTAGTTGTCGTTTGACAGACGGGGGGAGGTGGGGGTGGGGGTGGGGGTTGACTTTTAACCACCGTGATGGAAAGGAGGGAAAAGGGAGCGAAAGAAAGGGTAGAAAGTAACACCTTAATTGGTCGTGGCAAGTTTATGGAGAGGCAGAGGTCTGGAATTTAAATGGCGCATTTTAATGGGTACGCTTTATCGCCCTCACTTGGATAACTCTCCCACTGCCCACCAATTAGTGCTCACACAGCCAGATGTGTGCAGACACACACACAGACACACACACACACACACACACACACACACACGTGCGCGCGCTATACTTCCATTTCACACCCCACTAATGATTTATCTTGAGGACGGAAGGTTGATGTGGAGTTGTGTGTGTTTAATATGCCCATATTTCAACCTTGTCTACCGTATTTCACTACATTCACGCCCCTTGGTGTCGATGCCAGGGCAGCAGTTCTTCATCATGTAAATTCATGTGTTTTGCTATTATATACTCCGGCGATCTCTCCTCTCTAATCATTTACTTTGCACTCTCTTTTCCGTCCTCTCCCCATTTCGTTTCTCTCATTTTTTCCCGTCCTTCTTCTCACATGCACTCTGTGACTCACTTTTGCTGCAGCTCTTTTTCCAATTGGACATTCTAGAAGGTCCTTGTGAAAGGGGAACACCTGTGCAAAGACTTGTCGTTGTCCCTGGAGTTGCTATTTTTATGGCCTTATATGTTTTCATTTTCTCATGGAGTTCAATGGATACCAAGTACGTTAAGTATAATCACAAAGTGATTATGCTTCTACAGACAGGTCCCTAGTTGGTATAATATTGTGTAAAAGTGTCATCACCAACTTTGTTTCGGGAGATCATTCTGACGAGACATTATTTATATGAGACAATTGTTCTTTCATACCGTTTGGCTGACCAGTCAGGAATTAATCCCCGAAGGAATATACCGGGCCCGGATCCAGGGCCCAAAGGTCAGGAAGCCTCTCAAGAAAATTTTGCCTCAAAAAATTGAGCCAGGCTTTTTACGAACCGAACAAATTTTACAGACAAGCAAAGCAGGCAACTGCTGTCAGAGCACTATGACGCCCCTTGGCATTTATGTCTGTCCAAAAGGCTTCCTTACCAAAAGCCTATGATGTATGAGGTGATCCCCACCCCCACTTTGACGAAGCAAACTCGTGTTACAGTTTATGGCTTGATGCGAAACCTCACATATGTTTCTTGGGGGCTCTTGTTGTCCCTGCCCTAGCTCCTATCATTATGAATCACCAAGGTCCCATAGGCTGCGAAAAAGTTGGCAACAACTCAGCCCAGACCCAGGGCCCATGTATTTGGGATCTCTCCACGCCAGTCTCTATGCCAAGAATTGTAGATTATTTTAGTAAATTCTTAAGCTCTTCTTTGTCACCAGTGCTTCTCAAATTGCCCTGATTTGAATGGACACATACTTTATGCTCACTGTATCATTGCCATAACAACTTTCATTGCCTTTTTACCCATCCCAATCCCTTTTATCCAGCCCAGTTCTCATCCCACGTCTCTCTCAAAGGTTCATAGTTCCTCTCTAGAGCCTCATTCCTATGTGTCAGCTTCCAAATGTACTTGATGTCCTTTATGTCTATAGCCTTTTTACCCACCACAACACGTTCCTCTGCAATGTTCAAAGACCCTCTCTCTCTGGAGGCTCATTCCTATGTGTTTAAGCTTTGGGCGATCACCGCGTCAGTGTAATGATTTGAGTGAATTTTGGCCGAATCAGTTCTGTCATGGAGCCAAAGCTGAATCCTCAGGGCAAGTGCTGATTATTAATCCAGTGCAGGCAAATCAGGTCTCATCCTTTTACACATGATACTGACCGGAGTGCGGTGTCCTAGACGTAGGTTTTAGCATAAATTGAGCTGGGGTATAGGAAGAATCCTTGTCATTTTAGCCTCACCGCCAGCCAGTTAAGCAGGTATTGCTAAAACCGGCCAGTTATCTCCACCGGGAAGCACGCAGGGTGTCATTGTAGACACAGTGACTTTAGCGCAGCGGTAATTGCTTAGAATATTGAGCTCATATGTCTTTTTGAAACGTCTGGTCTGAGACACTTTGGCTAATCTATAATTCAACACAGAAAATCAAACGCCCTGTCTCTGTTGCCGACTCCTCCTCTCCCTTTGAAATCCTTCCTGCATCCCCAGGCAAGACATGACATGACAAGACGGGGAGACTTTCCTGTTTCATGTGAGGACGGCGAGGGGCAGGGACGCTTTCATGTATC
The DNA here is from genome assembly GCF_960531495.2 of Zeus faber. NCBI lineage: Eukaryota > Metazoa > Chordata > Actinopteri > Zeiformes > Zeidae > Zeus > Zeus faber. Next base: position 13,885,153 of record NC_137201.1, on the reverse strand, counting down.
CAACAACACCTTCATGTTTATTGTTCTGTTGTCGATCTGAACGCAAATATGTTGAATGAGGAGACCTGTTCTGGACTCGATCTTTTCTCGTTTTTTTTTTCATTTTGAATGAGTCTTTTATACTCTCTCGTTCTTTTTGGCTTTCACTGCCAGATTCGCGTTTTAATCGTCCCAAGTTTGAACCTGAGAGAGATTACGGCACGTGAGAGATTTTTGACCCATTGATGATTTTTGACCCACTTTCAATCCTGTTTTTAGGTCCCAAAATTGTCGTCTGACAGTATTTCTTCTTCTTTTTGTCTTTTGATTGTTATTTTGAAACAAGCACCATTTATTTTAGAGGTTAATATCCCCTTTTAGGCCTTGAAGCAGATGGAGGCTGAGCATTAACACTGATTCTGAGTTATCTTCACAGACAGTTGGTGAAGTTTAGGGGTTGGTGCTGGTAAGCTGCTTGTACATATCTACAAAACAAAAAAACAATTCAAGGTCACGGGGAGGGGGGTTTAAGATACTTTACTTTTTTGATTGAATCATCTTGTGATCGGTATGCTACAGGTGACTCCGCACCCCAAATCAATTACCACCAGAGGCCTAATCTCGCTTGTGTTTCCTGCAGAACGCTTTAGGGCTGGGGTCGAGAACCTTTTTGGCTGGGAGAGCCAAGTATTTCTAAATGTATTTCCTTGTGAGCCATATAATATTTAATAAAAATGAATGCAACTTAATGCGTGCATTTTTTAAGTAAGGCATACATTTTTAACGTATAACACATCTCTGAGTACTTAAAAAAGCGCTATATATAATACATTTCGCTTTATTCCTCTTAATAATATTGTTGTTATACTGTAGTTAGCCAATAATAAACGAAATTCTTTTAATCATTAATGCGACTTCTGGTGCTGCATGGTTTTGCTGGTGACCTTGTAGTCTGGTTCCTCCGTAGTGAGGTTAAGCTTCATGCTGCGCTGAGGCTTCAGTCCAACGTGAGCGTAGGTTGCTCTTAATGTTGCTCAGACGCCAGAAAGACTGCTCACATGCGTATGTAGAGCCAAACACGGTCAATACGGCAATACTCACACGCTGCATTGTGTGGTCTGTGACGGGAAGCTCGTTCCAAGTTTTAAGAATCAGCTGCTCTTCAGGTTCAAGTTCAAGTTCAAGCGATTATTTGTCACATACATATTGAAGTTTTTTCCATTTCTGTCCACTTGTGTTCAGCTGATTGGTCCGACTGGAGGCAGGGAGTTTTCTTAATGTTCGTCTGTCTGACAGAGAGGCACAGGCTCGTAAGCAGCCCAGCAGTGGAACGCTGTTCCTCCTGCGCCCAAGAGGATCATTATTATCCACAATTATTATAATAATCCTCAGTGACAGATATAATTGTGGCCTGCGTGCCGCATATTGAAATGAACAATAAAACTCTGGCCATGCGGGCGCACCACGGCCAGAAAGACTCCGTCTCCCTCCCTAAACCCTTACCTGTGGGCAGAGACTCCCACAAGTGGCGCCTGAGCAGAGACCCGGGAGGGGCAGGGCGCCGAGTAAAAGGCGCCCCGGAGTCTTTCTGCGGTCCGCAGCCGGTGCTTGACCACGCCCCTTTGTCCACCACATTTATATTTTGAATTTTATTTTCAAAATTGTAATTTCTCTTACCTGTTTTACATTAAAATGACACAGAATAATTATTATTTACTTGTTAATTGTGATGAAAAATTTTAGCTCAAAATTGTCTGCGAGACATATACCGTCATCGAAAGAGCCATAATTGGCTCGCGAGCCACAGGTTCCCGACCCCTGCTTTCGGGGGACATCTGGCCCACGTGGAGCACTTCGTAAACCCTGCTAGAAATTTGCCATATAAAATACAGTTCCTTATTTTTTTATCGTCGTGCTTTAAACGAGTGCTGAGTCTGAAAAGGGACCTGTTATGCTCCTTTTCAACAAGTTAATGCATAGGTCTCTGAGGTCCCCAAAAGATGACTTTGAAGCTTTTGTTGGAAATACCACTCGGATTATGCATTCGAGCCATTCTAAAATCCTTCGATAACCCTCTTGTTCCAGGACGGTCTGTTTCAGTGGGTTGAGCGTCTCTCCTAAGGCCCCTAGTTCTGTGAGCCAATGGGGTTTGAGCTTGAGTTTCCGGTTCTGTAAACTTTCACTGATTTCACTTTATCGGTGCACCAAAATCTGTTCCTGAACAAATTTGAGGTGAGAAATAAGCAATCCGGCTGCTGAACCCTCACTCAAAATTAGATCCACAAGTCCTCATTTAAAAGTTTGTTCCGACTATGCAGCGGATCAACATGACTGACAATACACAATTTGGTATTAATTCCTCTTTCTTTTAAAAGTATTTGTGCTGGTCTGTGGAGCCAACAGAGCACTTCCCATGCTGACAGTAGCTCTTAGCTTAGCTCTTGGCTTAACTCTCGGGCCGCAAGCGGTAGCGCTCAAGCCGTGGGTGGAGTTACTCAGATGGGGAGCGGTTCTAATTCTAAGGATACCCAACTTGATGTAGGCTTGGGAGACAAATCTGGAGGGCTTGTTGGATCACATGGTTTCAGCCCACAAAAACCTGACTGGGTTGTCTTTTTTTTCAGTGTGTGTCCTAGTAGGCCCATCAGAAACCCAACTGTATGTGCACAAGCCCTGAAAAAGCCAGTTTTTCATAATAGGTCCCCTTTAAGGTAATTTCCACCCGTCAAGTATAAAGGTAAATGTCCATTTAAAAAGCACTTTTTATGCAGGCTGCAGAGGCTACCGCTGGCTTCACGGACACAGTAAAACGATTTTACAAGGTCATTTACTTACAATTTTAATCATTGTGATACAATACAGCAGCAGCAGTATCGAGAGAATGGAAGCCATTGAAACTAACTTTTTTCTCTTTTGATAATAGTTTTCTTATGGGAGCTATAGCTGATGTGTCGATTTTTTTACTTATGCAATGTTCCATTCTCACTTTTTATATGGTAATTTTTGGTCACATTAATACCAGTGAGAAATTCGTGGACTACTATAACTTGAACCTTTTTTTGTGGTAATTATCACGACAGTTAAAACCTGTTGGAGAATTCTCACTGCATGCTCGGTGAGGTTAACCTGTTCGCTACAGGAAAACAAACTGAGAGTATTAAAGATGTTTATTCTGCAGAATAAAGAGAAAGATACAGCCATGCTTCAACACAGCGTTCTGATCGGTCTGCCCCGACTTCTGTTGAAGAGGGCTTTATACAGATGGAAGGTTGTGTGCCATTGGTCAGGTGTCATTCTGTCATACAATGATTTAAGAGTCAAACTTAAGTTGAGTGAAGATGGAATGTGATCTGGTCTTTACAATACAGTAGGCATTATTGGAAAGGACAGTGTCGCTTCATATGAGCTGCTGAGAGACTCATTAAAAACTGCAAGGCAATGTTACATAGGAAAAATGCTATTCTCCTGTATAAAACATGTGAGACATCGTTCAAAAAATTGATCATCTGCATTTTTCTCTCACAAATCCCCAACAGTCTTTATCAGGCTGTCCCCAAATTAAAAAATGTCTGTATGCGTCTTTGATAAAATCATAATAAAAGTGTAAAAAGCTGTCTGGTGTAATGAACACCAAAGTATCCTAGGTTTCCACACCAACAAATTATCAGAACAGATTCAAATGTTTAATGGCCGTGTGGTGGTGTGTGCCTGTGCCGAGAGCAGAGTTCATTAAATGTTAGACCTGGCCTGCCGAAGTTAAATTAACTCGGAAATGCCTCATCACACTTTTCAAATAATCTTAAATAGATTTTCTGCTGCGAGGTTGATTTAATTTATTTTACAATTTATTTTCCCGCAATTACTGCACAATTATAATTGTGTACTTGTGCTTGTGTGTGTGTGTGTGTGTGTGTGTAAAAATAATAATTTTTCTGTGTCACGCAGAATAAAACTTATTGGGACAAATGCTCTTTTATATAATAACTACACATTAAGTTTTTTCACCCTAATGCTCAATCCACAGCAGCAAAGTGAGACAAAGTGCGGCAGGAAGGGTTAGCAATGACTATTTCTTTGTATTTTTTGTGGAGATCTATGGATTAGTTTGAACTTTTTTCTTGCTTTACTGGTGCCCTTGCATCAGATATGTATGACGACCAAACGTTACGGAAGGCCCACGGTCGATCCTGGGAAGTTCTGACCACCAGCTTTTAGAGCGTGGTCCATGGAAAAGGTCTGCACGATTATGTCTAAAATGATAATCACGATTATTTCGCTCACTATTGTGATCACGATTATTCATCCATTTTGGGGAACACAATTATTTTATTTCACTTTGTTAATCAACAGAAAAGTGCCTTCACAATAATAATGTATTTCATAAACCTATAAATAAATGAACTCAAATGTACAAATCTTTGAATCACCTGTTACCCTAGAATGGTAACAGGGTTGATGGTAACAGGGTTTGACAGTAACAGGGTTGACGAAAAATGTTATTGGCAGCCATTACTAGCCATGTGGTAAAGGTCATGACTTCAGATGGCTGCATTCATGAAAGACTTAAATGTTAGTATATACTGTATGTACAAAAAAAAATTGATTTAAAATGACAAACAAATAACTTTTTAATGCATGCTTTTGTTGGTAACAGGGCTGACACAGTGAGCGTGTTCCCCTCTGGCAGACATTATAACTCAAAGAAAATGTCTTCAAATAAGAGGACCCTTACTTGTCTTTTCACCATCAACTTCATTAAGGGCGGATGATTTAACTTCCTGCAAATGAAGCAACTTCCACAAAAGTCCATTATCTCTGAAGGGGTGTTTATAACAGGGTTGGCGACAACCTTTTCAACATTTTACATACAATAAAACCCATCCTTGAGTAATGAAACAACACTTGAGGCTTTATATGAGTTGAAGTTTTTTATATGATAGTTTGATGGTCATGGTCATGACCATGGTCATGATGGTCCTGCTGGTGTAACTGGTCAGTGGTTTCAGACCAGCATGACCATGCTGCTGTGCCATCAACTGACCACTTACACCAGCACTACCAACCGATCCACCACAACATTAAAACCACCATTTTTAACCACTAATATTGTGCCACCAAAACAGCTCTGACCCATCGAGCCATGGACTCCACAAGACCTCTGAAGGTGTCCTGTGGTATCTGGTAGGGTCGAACGATTTGGAAACGTTTTTTTAGAACAATATTGCAATTGCAATTAAGTATGTATGTATGTAAGTATGTGTTCTTCTTTCTTTCTGTATTATTCACTAAACACAAGCTATAAACCATTCTATAGCATGACCAACACAACATTGGATACAGTCAACATATAAACTGCTCTTTCCTGTAGGCCAGGCCTTTGTGTTATGATTAAATGAGATTAATTGATATGAATAACATATCTTTATTTATCTATTGAAATGTAAAAACAAAAACCTTCAATCACAGAAGAATATTGACTCACTGATTTGGCTTCGAGCATTGTAATTATTCGAATCCGAAAATGAAGATTCGAAAAATTAATCTGCAGTGCTTCAGCAGAAATGTATTACTTGATATAAAAATGTTGCGTGCATACGTCCACATACCTCCATCTCTTTGTGGCGCAAGTAAATGAGCTTCGTCCGTATGCTCTATTCTTTTGTCCCTGCAGGCGCAGGGGCAGCTCTATGCTCATTACATTTAAAAAAAAGCAAAAAATAAAAAATAATAACAAACAGGCCCAGCGTTCTGGAAGAGGCTCCGTCTGGACTCTACAGGTGTTCCGGGCTCTGCCAGCAGGACACATCCCGCACAGTGCAATTCGGCCAGGGATGGAGCACCGAGTTTCACCGGGAGGCAGTGCGGAGGTCTGGTTAAAACAATCGCTTGATTAGGCGTTTTTTCTTTTTCTTTTCCATTTTTTGGGGCCGCTTTCTGGAATCTCACAAAAAAGGATGGAGAGCAGAGGAGCTAAATAAAAGCATGAAAAATCCTGTAATTATCCAGGAGAAAGGAGTCGTCCCGACCCCCATCTCTATTGATGGGGGGGGGGGGGGGGGTCATGTTGACAGCCCTATTGGTTATGTTGTGTCACATTAAAAAAACTAAAACATTTTTAATCGCAGCCTTTGCGATTTGAATTTGAAAATTGCGTTCTATAACATTGCGATGTCGGTTTGAATTCAGTAGTCGTTCTGCCCTAGTATCTGGCACTGCTGCAAGGCGTTGGCAGCAGATCCTTTAAGTCCTGTAAGTTGCGAGGTGTGGCCCCCATGGATCGGGCTCGTCGTTCCATCTGTGTTATTGTGCCTCTTGGCCACAAACTAAATTTCCCCTTGAGGGACCATAAAGGCCTGGGATTGGAACCTTGACCAAGGACACCTCGGTCGATCGGCACGCACCGTCTCCCAGAGCTCGATACCGACTTTGGACGACATATTTAATAACCACTTAAACAGCTTAAACTTTTCTTTGGGACCGTCTTACATTTAGAATTCTGTTTCCCCCCCTGATATAGTTTGACGGCCCTTTAATCGGGGGCATGGCAAACCCCCCCCCCTCGAGGCTTTCCTCCCCCGTCCTCCCCCGTCCCTTCATTACTCCTCTTCATCTCTCATTTACTGCATTGCGCTCATTACAACATGGCGGGCTCTAAAGACCGACTCTACTCAACTGTACTGTACAGGGCTTAGCGGCGGATTACACACGGGGAAAATATTAACGTATTTATTCCCGCTTGAAGAACCAGAACAAGAACAAGAGCAGCATTTACCTCCCTTTTTTACACTCCCTGCTGAACAAGCGTGTTGTGTTTGAAAGGTCAGACACGTCGGTTTATTTGCATCGCCTCTTACGTATCCCGCAAACAATATATCTGGTCACCTCGGGCGTCTGGGCAGCCAATTGAAGTGGGCACCTCGGCCCTGTGGGTGGGTGGTGCGGGAGTGGGGGAGGACGGTGGTCACCCAGCAACCCGCTCTCAGTGGACAATGGCCATGGACTCGGCAGTGGACTTTTTTATTGTGTTTTTGTGTGTTTCAGACATATTGGGGACAATGGCAGAGATACTAAAATCAAAAATATGAAAAACTGCCGTGTGTGTCTGGTGGTGGTGGTGGAGGGCTCGGATCATGATGAAATATGATGAAACCGCCGTGTGCCGTCTCTCTGCTCTGTGATCTGTGCTTTCTATTATTTCCCCTCGGATATTGATTTTCTTTCCTCCCCCTCGTGGGGAATCGTGGGGGCCAGCGAGCGGCGAGCTCTCCCTGTCAACACTGTTTCACCGAAAAACGCACCGATATACACTCACACACACACAGACACACCTGGTCAATACTCTTTCCCCTCAGGGAGATCAATCAGAGAGCGATTGGACAGGCCGGCGACGGGAAGAATTCCCACAGTTCTACCTGTGTGTGTGTGTGTGTGTGTGTGTGTGTGTGTGTGTGTGTGTGTGTGTGTGTGTGTGTGTGTGTGTGTGTGTGTGTGTGTGTGTGTGTGTGTGTGTGTGTGTGTGTGTGTGTGTGTGTGTGCATGTGTGTGTGTGTGAGTGTCTTGGGTCTGGCGGCTGATGGGACAGTAACAGGGCACCGGGCTCCATCGATGTCTGAAAAGGAAATGGAAAGGTCCGTCCGTCCAATTCGACCTTGAAGAGGAAGCTCATGCAGGAATTGTATATGTATATATATATATTATTATTATTATATATTTTTTTTTTATTATTTATATGGTAAACTATGTAATAAAAAATGAAAATAATTAAAAAAAAAAAAGTTTTATTTGCCACTATACAAGGAAATCGACAACAAACCTAATGATAAACAATATACTACATAAAGAAAATACACCTAAGAATTAACAGAAAACAATAAAAGAAAACCTAAAAATTAAATAAGAAACAGGGAACATTTGGAAATATACACTGTACCACAAATATTACGATAAACCGTTGTATCAACAAATCACATTCTGACAAAAACCGGAAATCGGAAATTGTGCAAGTTTGCATGAATAAACATGAGGTAAAATCTGTACATACACTGTGTATATGATTGTGTGTTGTGTTCATGGACGTATAGCAGAATTTATTTGTGGCTTTTCATCTAATAACGACGTAATAACAACAATAAAGAGTAATAACAACCTTTCTCTACGCTGATGCACGACAAAGCAGCCAGACAGCTCGTCACAGATCCCTGCAGCTCTGGCTCTCTCTCCTGTACGGAGGAATCTGCATGCGCCCGAAGCGGCATCTTTGTATATTTGTGTTTGTATTCTGGGAGTGCCGGAAAATGACCTGTCTCCTAAGATTACACCCCGGCTAACCAGAAGCGACGTGGTAATTGAGGAATCTATTTAAAGGAATTGTAGACTTGTCTCTTTCTCACTCTCTCTCTCTCTACACTGTTCTGTCTTTGCTCCCCGGCCATTTCAGGAATCACACCTGCCTTGGTTGTGAATATTGCACTTTTTTATATAACTTGCATATATATATATATATATATATATATATATATATATATATATATATATATATATATATATATATATCCTTTGTTTTTTTGCAGCTTCTTCTACCAAACTAGTTTCCTCTTCCTCTCCTCTTGATAAAATGTTTGTTTGTGGTGGCCGGTGGTGACTCGGCGGCAGCTATGATGCGGCTTCGAATCAATACCGACCGCAGTGGCAGAGCCTTGTCGAAGGCACATAATGACGTTTTTATTTTGGAACGCCTGATTATAGATACAAGATATGTGTCTGCCTCTGTTTCCAATTTAGTGGCGTCCTTTCCTGCCCGGTTTGAAATATGAGGTCATCGACTCGGCCTACATCTCCCTCTACACAGGTAAGATTGATTTGGGTTTTGTTCTCGTCTCATACTCTTCCCCATTTGTCTTCCCGAATTACAAAAATAATAAAAATCGAAATTCCATAATTAATTGAAATGGATACTGCAAATCTCTGATGGCCAGGACATCTTTGCTCAAGAAGAGTAATTCTATTTGTGTGCATGCTGAAAGTGAATTGATATAGTGATATTTTTGTCCTGTTTCTTATATTGCATTTTCGTGAGTAGCGGGAATTTGTGAAGTACAAATATGTGTTCTTGTTATTATTATTATTAGTAGTAGTAGTAGTAGTAGGATTAGTAGTAGTAGTAGTAGTATTAGTATTGTTATTAGGTTATTTTTGTTATTTCTTATTGTTATTTATTCTCCTTCCTTTTCGGGCTAAAAGTGTCAGGAACACTATAATCGCTGAACCCGCGGACGTGTTTGAGGTCTCCTTAGAACCGGGACACCTCAGAAACCTCGTTGTTAAAGTTTGATCCATATGGATCTATATTTGGAGCAGGAATTTTTGAGAAATAGCGTAACTTGATTAGTTTGTGAAACTAACCGTTTTGTAACATCATGAACCAATGTTATATAAGTCCAGTTTCGGTCTCTGGGGGGGTTTCACTGCGTAGACCGCATAGTGGTTGCTCCGTGAGACAAGCAAGAAGACAGACAGGGGGAGCCGATGTGGCTTTCAATGTAAACTCGGAAAATAGTGCTACGTTTCAGAGAACCCAGAAAACTGTAATACGTACCAAACACGACTAAACTGGACCCTGTGTATTGCTGCCTGCAGATATATTTATTGTTTTGTTATTTTATTCTTTATTATTATTATTATTATTATTATTATTATTATTATTATTATTATTATTATTTCGTATTTTTTGTTACTTTTTTGAGCACTTTATTAATTAATAAGTAATAAAGGTAAAGTTTATTTTATTAACCAAGGATTGTTGTATTGAAGTTTTCTGGAGAACAAAATCCTCTGTAGACAGGCCCCTGGATTTATGCGCACGCCTATACACATGCACACTTACATTCACGCACACACACAACGAACACAAACCCAATGAAAACACACACACAACGGACATACACCCAACAAACACACACACACACACACACACAAGGGACACACACACACACACACACAAGGAACACACTTAACTCACAACTTTGCGCACGTGCCGCCTCTCTGGAGCGTGAAAACCGCGCTGACCAACCTGTTAATTATAATGCATTTCTCCCATCAGGCCTTGCACCTGACACGCCATTCATCACCCCACCCCACATCGATTGATATAATTATGATCCTCCTCTGCTTTCTTTTCATTTCTCTCCCCATATCTCCCCTGATACTCTCAGTGTCTGCCCCCCCCCCCCCCCCCCCAATCTCCAAAGCTCCTCTCCTTCCCTGCCCTTCCTCCTCTGCCATATTTGCATAATGTGTCCTCCTTCTGTGGTCAATTAAAACTTGTAATTGGAAATGTGTGATATTCTTCCTGATAGTCAGAGAGACAACCTAATTGTCGGTCACTCCAAGTTGTCACGCCGGGTGTCTTTAACTCTGTCAGATGAGTCCATGTTGAAGATGAACAGCGTGGACCACGTCCCCCAGACCTTGGCCAGTCACGTCCACCTCCCGGCAGACCCCGACCAGGACCGGCAGAAACAGCCGAGGGCGGCTCTGGACGGCGGCGGGCAGCACGGAGCAGACATGCTGAAGCCCGATCCCAGGGACACCTTCTACAACAGTAATTCAGCCCGTCATCCATCGCCCCCGACACTTCCTTCATGGCTGTGTCTTTGTGTCTGTTTCTCTCCCTGCTTGTCACTCCATCGCTCATTTTGCCGCTCTTTTTGTCTCCTTTGTGCAACAGACTGTCCTCTCTGTCTTGGCCGGTGTTTTCTTTGCACCAGCCGCGTTGTTCTCATTGATGCCGAAGAAATTCAAAAAGGAGGGAAAATAATCGGCAGATGCCCTTCTCTCCGTTCTCTCCTCAGCCCCCATGATCGACCCCGCCAGGCTGGAGAACGTTCTTCCCGCCTGCCTCTACTCCCCCACTTATGTGGTGAAGGACTTCCCCATCGCCAGATACCAGGGCCTGCAGTTTGTACGTCACCTCTCTGGCACTGTGTGTGTGTGTGTGTCTCATATTTGAGAATAATTTCAGAACATTTGAGTGATTATGTTGTGTGTGTGTGTGTGTTTGTGTGTGTGTGTGTGTGTGTGTGTGTGTCTGTGTGTGTGTGTGTGTGTGTGTGTGTGTGTGTGTGTGTGTGTGTGTGTGTGCATATGCCCATATTCGAGAAAACTTTTGTGACTTTGTTCAAATATTATTGCCTATGTGTGTGTCCATATTTCAGAATGAGTCGAATGATTTAGTGATTGTATGTAAATATTGTTTGTTTGTGCATGCTTATGTGTGTGTGTGTGTGTGCGTGCGTGCGTGCATGTGTGTGGCTGAACTTGTCTGGGTGTTAAAAGGTTAATTGGGGCCTCTTGCTAACAATAGCACAGGTCATTAAAAGTGCATTCAATTAGATCGGTGTTTTTAACCGTCTGGAAACGGCCCTTCACAGTTCCAGCGGCATAATGTTCAGATTAATTGGACAGAGAACAAAGTGGCCAAACGGCCGAGTCCATGTTGGATTCCCATCACAGCAGCTTGGTTTTTAACTCCATCAAACGAAGCAAGTGGAGCAGCAGGATTAGGCGCTGCTATCCTCTGTAGGACAGCATGAGTTACTGCAGCTGCACAATGTGGGGAATATGGGGGGGAAATGAAATATATACAGTAAATATACGTATATGTTTTTCAGTAACAAATCAAAAAGTTCAAACAAAATTACATTTCAGAGGTGTGTCCTTGTCCTTGTTTCTCATGCTGTGTCGGCCTTGTTATTGTTTTATGACGTTATTGCCATTGTGTCTGCAGGTGTATCTGTCCTTCGTCTACCCAAACGACTTCACACGTCTCACCCACATGGAGAGGGAGAACAAGTGCTTCTACAGAGAGTCCCCCATCTACTTGGAGAAGTAAGGACATTAGTGTTCTCATCAACGCCAGGGACAGCGTGGCATCAGTCTCTGTCCGGACGTTAAGAGGGACTCCCCTGATTATGCGGATTAAAGTGTGAAAGTGTCGACGCGTTGGACAACTGTGATTCATGAGACCTCTTGCAGTGGGAATAAGTTTGAGGTGGTGTGAGGCACATTGAAACTTCTAAATGTTTGTTAATGTGTCTATGTGTGTGTGTCTATGTGTGTGTGTGTGTGTGTGTGTGTGTGTGTGTGTGTGTGTGTGTGTGTGTGTGTGTGTGTGTGTGTGTGTGTGTGCTGCTCTCCTCGTTTTTTGTCTGGCAGGTTTGGTTTCTACAAGTACATGAAGATGGATGAGGAGGAGGATGACAGACCATTCTTCTTCCCTAACCCAGATGGTAGGCACTAATAAACAAGCGCACACACACCCACACATACACACACACACACACACACACACACACACACACACACACACACACACACACACACACACACAAACACACACACAAATACAGTATAGATCTACAGTTGACTTGTTCCTTTTACATGTGTTTAGACTTCCTGGAGGAAGAGGAGGTGGTGGATCCAGAGGACGAAGAGGAGATTGTGGGCACGCAGCCCCCGAAGAGAACCCCTCACCACAGCCAGACAGGCCACACCTCCAAGCCTTCCCATCGCCGCAAGGGGCCCGTGCCGACTCGCTCTTCCTCTAGCAGGAAAAGAGAGGAAGAGGAGGAGGCCGTGGAGGAGGAAGGGCCAGTCAACAGCATGGCAAAGCGTAGGGAGCGGAGGCACTTCCCCCACAGGGACAGACAGATGGAGGAGAGAGCCGAGGACACGGACTGGGGTAAAGACCATGCGAGGGGGAGCAGGGGACAGAGCCCCAGGGGGCAGGGCTCCCCCGAGGGGGACAGCGAGGAGCCCGAGCTGGAGGTGAGGCGCTCCCACGGGGGGGCGGTGGTCCAGGGACGCTCCCTGTCCTGGATCCGCACGGCGCCTGCCGAGCTCGGTGTCGGCAGGAGCAGCAGTAAGGCGGCGGCGGCGGCGGCGGCGCAAGAGGAGGAAAGAGGAGGCGAGATTCCCTCCAAGCTCAGCAGGTCCTCGCTGCTGTTTCCCCAAAAGACCTCCCTCTCCGCCCTCGCCAGCAGAGCCAAGCAGATCCTCAGCAACTCAGCCCACAGCAATGCCGCCCATCTCCGCGGCACCGACAAAAACAACAACAGCAAGGTGCCCGGCAACAAGAAGGAGAAGAGGGAAGAGAACAAGATCTACATCACCCGGCCGCGACCTGCCAAGGAGAGGGAGAGAGAGAGGGAGAGGGAGCAGCGGAGGGAGAGACGGGAGGAGAGGGCGTCTCGACGGCCCAGAGAAGTCTTCCCCGGAGTCTTTCTGTACCAGAACGGGAAGACCACCAGGTTGGTCAACTTGGGAGCCAAAGCCCGTCTGGGGACAGGGGCAATGGGGAGTAGAGACCTTGTTGGTGTCCCCCAGCTGTGGCCCAACCCCCTCGCAAGTGAGGGCAAAATGCTTTCACGAAACGCAACCATCAGCAAAAATCACAGGGCGGCCCGAAGAGCAGCAGAGAAACATCTCGGTAAAAGTACAAAGAGAGCCGAGCGCAGGGCTGAGAGAGAAGCCGTCATCACCGCCGACAGGCCGGGCAGGGACGCCCCTCCGGCTCCGCTGTCGCGTCTCCCAGACCCTCCTCCCCTGTATGCCGCTTCCAAGTCAAACTCTACAGTGAACACGCTGCAGGGGGAGGCCCGGGTCACCTCTTACCTTCATACCTCGCAGATCACGGAGTCCCAGCCTCAGCCCAACCTGGACCACGACCCGTCGGACCTGGACCACAACACCGACACGAACCGCTCCAACCCGGATGCGGAGCCGGATCCGGAGCCAGAGCCCGAGGAGGGCGGCATGTCGGACTACAGCTACGAGGAGGTGGAAGCTCGGCCGGGCTGGGCGGAGGAGAACATCAACTGGCAGCGGACCTTCTCCGTCAACCCCATGGACTTTGAGCTGCTGCGCTCCGACTGGAACGACCTGCGCTGCAACGTGTCCGGGAACCTCCAGCTGGCGGAGAGTGAGGTGGTGGACGTCTTGGCCCAGTACATGGAGAAACTCAACGAGCGCAATGGGGGGTAAGCAAGAGGGGAGAAGGGTAGGTTGTGGGGGTGGACATTGACGGTCAAATTCAGAATCAGAGTTTGAGTTAAAAGCTTGAATTTATCTGCTGATGGTGACCATTATGTAAAGCAAGAAGTAATTTCACTGGGAGCGTATTGGTCATGCCTCATCGCCAAGCCGTGCAACAAGACCGTGTGAGTAGTGTTTACAGGCACCGCAATGCTATTGAGGCTGAAGTAGCTTTTCTCTCACTTTTCTCCACTCTATTCCATTCCACAGTTGAACCATGCTAATTCCACTGTGCTTCTGTGTTCACAGTTTGCCTGAGGTCTGCTTCTAGCAAATCATTAAACTGCTTTTGAATCTAGGACAGCGAACCTGCAGAGTTTAATAAAATTATAATCAATCTCAAATTTTTGTATCCCGCCATCTTTTCAATGAGATTGTGTAACAGAACGTCCATAACGTGTGTCCCCTGTCCAGGATCTACACCTTGCTGCGGATCATTAACATGGAAAAGCGCCGCGACTCGGCCCGGGGGAACCGCTACCTGGTGGAGCTGGAGCTGATGGAGCGCGGCCGCAGTGTGGTCCGTCTTTCAGAGTACATCTACCTGCTCCTGCACCGCGGGCGGCTGGGCGAGGAGAGCCTGGAGAACACCGACTCGGCCCCGGCCTCGGACCCGGCCTTGGCCCCCTCCAGCAGCCGCACCACCCCGCCGCCCCTTCCCTCAACCAGGTCCCCGTCCCGGCCCGGAGCCACACAGTGGGGCACGGCCTACACCACACCCCTGCTCTGCCAGCCCGTCATGCTCCAGTGGAGGAGGGACGTCATGGTGCACTTTGTGGTGCCGGGTGAGTTCAACCAACCTATGGAATGCCTCTCGTCCAATCAAAATACTCCAGCGGATATAATTGTTGTTTAATGGTATATGAAAATTTGAGTTTTGCAAAGCATCTGTTTAGAGATTAAGGGGCTGAGCGTCGTCTTCGACTGTCTTATAATGCTTCTTTAAATGATACAGCAGATGGAGGTTTTACTGACGTGATTGCAACGTCTTAGTTAAGTTAAATCGCAGAAGACTCATCAGCTTGTGTTTATAAGCGTAGCCATCTCAAATTCATTCAACCGAGAACCATGTTTTTGAAGGTCATTTTTTTTCCACGTTCCTTTGATTCACCAGCTTTTTAAAAAGCTTTTTTCTTTTACCCAGTGTCTGTCATAGCAGATCTAACAGTGTAAGATACGAAATGTGGTAACTCTACTGTATTATTTTCCAAGTACACTAATACTCAGATTTTGCAAAATCCAAAGGGTTTAATAATGTCATGCTATGGGGATGGATTGATTTGGGCTTTGGAAAGGAATATTCCTTTCCTTTGGGGGAATGAAATGTGTTCACTGCTCTGTGTTCAAAACAGTTGTATATCATACCTCGGCAAATGATATATGCCG
The DNA here is from genome assembly GCF_960531495.2 of Zeus faber. Classification (NCBI taxonomy): domain Eukaryota; kingdom Metazoa; phylum Chordata; class Actinopteri; order Zeiformes; family Zeidae; genus Zeus; species Zeus faber. Next base: position 13,869,697 of record NC_137201.1, on the reverse strand, counting down.
TTCCATACCCAGCGCTCGCCGGAGTTTTGTGGCGATTTTCAGAGACATCTTCGTCATCTCTGTCAGCTGATGTCGCACCTTTCTTTTCTCCTGATCTCAGTGAAGAACCAAGCTCGCTGGGTGCAGCAGTTCATCTCCGACATGGAGAACCTCCACCGGCAGACCAAGGACGACAACTTCAGCATCATCGTCGTGGACTTTGAGAGCGAGGACATGGACGTGGAGGAGGCGCTCCGGGAGAGCAGCGTACCTCGGTACGTGTGGCATCGGTGAAGAGGGCAGATGGAAACATCGGAGAGGAGATGACTAGCGAGATGACACGTGGCCTTTTGGCTCAGCACCTTTCCTCTAAACGCAGAGATTCGCGTCGTTGAGCCCTTACGCCTTCGACGGCCGCCTCGTTTTTTTGCATGGAGCCGTCATGGGTGTCTCCCTTTTGCGCCCCCGCAGATACGAGTACCTGCGGCGGGAGGGGAACTTCGAGCGATCGGCCGGACTGCAGATCGGGGTGGACACCATCGAGGTGAGAGACGCTTGTCGCAGGTCCGCCTGCCACACGCCACCCAAGTGGCGTCGTCAGGGCCCTCCGACACGGAGACGCAGGCGATGGGGTTGAGAAAGTACCAGTTTTATTTTAGCGAGTGGGCAAGGTGGAACAAGCCCAGAGCAGATGGAAAACGTGTCATGGCAAGGGCTCCTCTCCTGTGTGTGTGGGGATGGGGGTTTTACCTGTTGCTTGTTGATTGGTCTAATGAACAACAGGCGTACAGCCACCCTGGTCCCTGGAGCGATCACCTAGACCCAAGACAGGTGTGGCTGTTTAAACCATGCCACCCCCACACCACAACGCTGTAGACACCATAGTCCGTAGAAGACCAACGGCCTCCAGTCACTGGTTGATGGGCACGCAACAAAAGAACAACTCATGCCTTATTCATCTTCTGCGTCCAACCCAATGACACTCGGATTTAGCCAGACATTGATCTGACACTTGATTGACAGGCCGGTCACTCAGTAAGAACGACCCAGGGGCAGTCTGGGGCGGGTAAGCGGTTGATCCCAGAATCCTCCCTCTCCCCTCTCTCTCTTTAATACCGAGTCCCAGTGGGTGTAATTGAACACACACACACACACACACACACACACACACACACACTGCATTCTGCACTAGAACTTTTTTTTTGATCCCTAAGCTGAAATATATGACTGTTCTCTTAATGAAACACACCAATCCTGGTCATTACATTAACATTCCTTTACAAACGTGATTAAATGGGCATTACAGATAGTAAGTGTGGCTCAGCGTCACCATCTACTGGTTGGAATCGGCACAAAGCGTGCTGGGAGGATTCTGACAGATATTATTTCCTTGAGTGGCAAAAAAAAAAAAGAAGCATGGCGGTCCAATCCCCTGCATTGATCGACTTTTACTCAAAACTTTACCGAAAAAGACTCTTTAAATATATTAAATGGAGGATTTTCACTTGAGTCATTGCCCTCTACCTCACACAATATAATAACAACAACAAAAAGTTATAAATTAAACATTGAATGAAATAACCCCCAAAATATTTGGAGGGCAGAGTAATGCATTATATACAGACGGCTTCAACATGCAACTCATGTGACGGGATTGGAAAGTAAAAGCAAATAAGCACCAAAGAAATCAATCATAAGCGCACGTGAGAACCATCGGAAATAGATTCCCCCCCCCACACACTCACACACACACACACACACACACACACACACACACACACACACACACACACACACATACACACTGATGTATGGTGGATTTGGACTAAATGTATTCCTATTATTATTTTAGAGAGTTGGCGGGTGGGGATGGATGTTTGGGTGGATAAACATAGATGCAGGTAGTTTTATTAAAATGTTAGTTTCAAGTTTGGGACAATGTCTATTGCCTGTTTTCCTGATCCAACCCAGCCGCCGAGATGGGTGGAGCGATCACTCAATGATTAAAATGGTTTTATATCCTGGCAAAGGAGAAAGCTTTCCCTTTTTCTTGATAAAATGAGAAGAATTTAATTGGGCTTGAGGTGTTGAAGTCGGTTTTGTTTTTGGCCCCCTGCAGGACAGCCACAGCATCGTGTTCCTGTGCGACCTGCACATCCACTTCCCCACCAACATCCTGGAGAGCATCCGGAAGCACTGCGTGGAGGGACGCCTGGCCTTCGCTCCCATCGTCATGAGGCTGGGCTGCGGCAGCTCGCCGCGGGAGCCCGACGGTAGCGCGCCCCCCGGCGTGATTAAACGTTTGGGGATTGGAGTTAATCTGCTCCCGTATCTCATACGCCCGCCAATCCTCGCTCAGACCCCGTGCCTGGGGGAGGGATAGGGAATTTTAATTGGAGCCCGGATGACAAATCGAAATGTCCCCTGTATACACTGACACCAATAATAAAGACTTTATTCCCACGTGAGCTGTCTTAGCTTGCATTTGGATAAGAATTTGCATTTGCTACTAAGCTGGGTCATTCATATCATGCCTTAAAACAACCCCCGCACCAAAACGAAGCCCAAAACTAGTGGAAAGGAGCAGATACTGCTTAAGACTTCAAACGTCCTTGAACGGTTCATATTTTTCTTTTTTTTTTCGGAGCGTTTTTATAATGCTCCCTTTTCCCCTTGTACCCTCTTCCTTGTCCCAAACCTCTCTGTCCGTCGGCCATTTGCAGGCTACTGGGAGGTGAACGGCTTCGGCCTGTTTGGGATCTACAAGTCCGACTTCGACAAGATCGGAGGAATGAACACAGAGGAGTTTAAGGACCGCTGGGGAGGGGAGGACTGGGAGCTGCTGGACAGGTAACCCTGGCAACGGTTACCACGGGCGACACACCCCGTCACTTAGGCTACGTTCGAACTGCAAGCCTTAGTGCTCAATTCGGATTTATTGCTCAGATCTGATTTTTTTCGTTTCCCTGTTCACGTTATTTTTTTAATGTGGCCGAAGTCGGATTCCAGTGTGAACTGGTCACAGTCCTGAACTGACCGGCATGCGCAGAAGTGACAAAGACGACACGCAGCGCACTGTCGTGCGGAAGTAAACGTGGCAGGCAAATGCACTGTTGTCGGGCGGCTTGGGGCCATGTACCTCGGCTCAAGCTCGCTGATGAAATCTTGAAATCCAGACCAGGGCACGGTGCTTTTTTCCTTCAGGAAATGAAGTAAAACAAAATAGAAACACATTGTGCGCAAATTGCGCCGCGATCGCTCCCACAGAGGACACAGACCCACGTGCGCACACACACACACACACACACACACACACACACACACATATACACACTATTTTTAGATCCGGTGCTATTCATAAAATGTAGTGAGACAGGTGCAGGTGCTGCGGTGGTGGGGGGCGGCTGTGGTGGCAGCTGCGGTGGTGGGGAGCAGCAGCGGTGGTGGGGGGCAGCCGCTGTGGTGGGGGTCAGCCGCGGTGGTGGGGGCCAGCTGCGGAACGGCTCGCTCTGCTCGGCCTGCAGTGGAATTCCGGGTTTTTCCTCTATTTTTTGTGCGTCCCCGGCCCGTGAGCATTTTGTGCGGCGCGATCCCGTCCGTGCTCTAGAGTGAGTTAAATGTCGCACGGATTCGACTGTTCAGACTGAGGTCGCATTGCAAAAAAATCAGACCTGTGTCCGATTTAGGACCACGTATGAAAGTGGCCCAATTCCGAATTGAAAAGATCAAATTCCATGCGATTTGTGCTGTTCACACTGTTGTGAAATAAAACAGAGGGGAGGGAGCGCGTCTCCGCGTTACGCACGGAGGAAAATAAATGTGTTTAATACATCTACAATAAAACAGTATTAGGGTCACGCAAGAAAAAAGTACCCCTGTGTTTCGAGGATGAACTCGGAATTCCGCCCCCAATGTCGGGACTGCCGAGCAGAGCACTCACACTCACCAGCGTTAAGCAGCGTATACAGCGCAGGGAGGGAAAATAAATAATAGATCGGTCAATAGATAAATAGACAGATGCGGCGAGGGGGCAGCCACGTTCGCCGCATTTTATGAATGCTACCAGATCTCACATTGTGTGTGTGTGTGTGTGTGTGTGTGTGTGCCTGCGTGTGTGTGTGTGTGTGTGTGTGTGTCTTTCTGTCATACATGAAATGTTTGGTTCAGTTGAGTTTAAGAAATAAGGAAAAGTCCAAAGAAGCATTATCAGTGCTTAATATGGTCGTGATGGAAAGCGGTAAAATAAATTAAAAAAAAATGTGATGCCTGCCCCTGTTTAAGACGATTATGATGCTTTTTTACTGTTGTCTGAAACACAAAATGAGCATTTAAAGGGAAACTGGAAAATGTTTTTGATACTTATTGATATTGTTCATCAATATACATGTTTTTCACATTATTCCAATAATTATGCCCTGTGTAAGAGATGGGTCATTTCCATGAAACCACCGCATGTCATATCGGAAATGAATTGATAAACCTATTCCCAGAGAATGTTAAACATATAAGTATTCAAGTAGTAGTATTTAAGTATTCAACATTGATCGTCCAGACAATCACCGTCAGGGCCGTCTGGTGTAGCCAATCCGGACAGTTTTCTCACCCAATTTGACGCGGGAAGGGTCGTGTGTGCTTCCGATTTTTTTAACCTCCTATTGCGAGGAGAGGGTCTGTCGTATACGCGCCGGAGGTCCGATTTAACGCCGTACATCTCCATCTGTCCCTGCAGGGTGCTACAGAACGGCCTGGAGGTCGAGCGCCTGCGCTTGAGGAACTTCTTCCATTACTATCACTCCAAGCGAGGCATGTGGAACGCCCAGAACAAGAAAACCCCGAAGGGATAGCGCGCCCCCCCCCTCGCCCCCCCCCTTACCCCCCCCGCCCCCCCTGCTGGACGCTCCTGGGAAGATTTAAAAAATAGAAATAAACGACCTGCAGATCCGCTGTGTGCGTGAGGGAGGGACGACGGAGCTCACTCACTGCCTGACCTTTTTTCTTTAGGACGAACCGGTTTCTTCCAGCGCCCCCCTCCCTCCCGGAGGCCGTCGCAGGAAATACAAGTCTGAAAGTCCCGAGTCGTCACTTTGCCTCGTCAACTGAAGTACTGTACAGAAAAAAAACTGATGAACAGTTTACGTGTGTGTGTGTGATTGTGTGTGTGTGTGTGTGTGTGTGTGTGCGCGCGCGCGTGTGCGTGCGTGTGCGTTTGTAACAACAGATTTTGAAAAAAGCACCTTTTTCTAACAAGGAGCTGTGAAGACGACCTAAGATTTTTTTTTTTTTTTCTTTCTCGTTTTCTAACACACCCTTGAAAAACAACGGGAGCGCGGCGGAAAAGTCGCCGATTTTAATCCAGGCGCCGCAGCGCCAAAGGACGTCGCCGACGGCTGCAGAGTACGGTTCTGGTCGGGTTCCATGGTAACCCGCTCGACGGCGACTACCCGTTGGAATTCCTCTTAAACTGGTGTTGTGTTGATATCTAATGTGCGTGTTCCATAAAGTGCAGAGCAGCTTTGGTGCCGGGGTCAAGATGTCACTGTGTTGGAAGGTCGATGGATATTCCATCCTCTCTCTCTCTCTCTCTCTCTCTCTCTCTCTCTCTCTCTCTCTCTCTCTCTCTCTCTCTCTCACTATCATGATTTTTATCTCTCGGGTTCTATATCTCTTTCTTTCTATCTCCCGCCTGAATCTCAATTTTGTGTATTTATATGTCGGGGGGAAAGAAACAAAACAACAAAAAAAAAGTATGAATAGCCTCTCGCTGGTGTTTTTTATATAATGGGCAAGCTGTCGTTTACAGAAATTGAGTTTTATTTAATTGTCCGCAGGTTTTCTGCCATCCAGAGGTGAAGCTATTTAAAATGGGAGTTTTGGTCGCAAAATACTGAGCACGGGGGCCTAACATGCACTAACGCGAGGGCTTTGATCTGCTCCTCTGAGACGTAGAAGCGGCGAGCAGTTTGCACCACCGCCACCCCCCTCTCATCCTACTGATGGTGCGCTCCGTTCTCCACCCATCTCTGACCTCCTCTGGGAGTGAGCTGGAACGTGCTAAAAAAAAAAAAAAAAACGAAACAAAAAAAACTCCCTACAGGCCGAAGCAGCTTCATCGTCAATTTATTTAGCATAGATGCCGTTTGAGTTTGAGGTTTTCAAATATTGTACCTGCTGAATTAAAAGGAATATGCTATAACTCACGTTAGTCTACTGAGAGCTCCCGCTGTATGCCTCCAGCTCCCATACCCAAAATGAGCTGAGTTCTACGGATGGGGATGGCTCATAGGAAGGCATGGTTACTTCACAAATCTGTGCCTTTTGATCAGGGTCGAGCTACAGACAGTTTTTAAGCTACACCGAGCTCTGGGACAGAATTATGGGATGAGTAGTTAGCAGGTTTTTTTTTTGCGACACTGTACCTTCCAAAGGGGGCTAGGGGTGGAATCACGGCCACGGTTAATATGACTCCATTTCCGCTTAGGAGAGGAAATGGAAGCTATAGAGATAGCGCCGCGGTGGATGCTTCCAGGTTCCAGAAGGCAAAAAAAAAAAAAGTCAAAATCCTGCCTTGGTTTTCTTTGCTCCATCCAAGTGCTGAAGCGGCCGTTCTCACTCGTAATCCGTCCCTCTGGGCGGCGGTCGTTATCGCGTCCTGGTATGGTGGGGAGGGGTCGGGGGGGGGGGGGGGGGGGCGATTTTTACTTCCTGAGCCTGAAGGTTCCACGTCTGAGATAGAAAAGCGCGATGGAGGAATCTGCTGAGGCTGGGCCCCGTTCCATCCTTATCGGGCTCCGAATGAATCGGTTCACTCAACCCGGTACTTACAGTGACAGGGCGACGCCCGCGGGGCTCTGGGGTGGATATACATGGACGAGAAGGTAATAATCTGCTTTTGACTACATGATTGTTCAAATGCCCTCCGAGACCCTTTGGCTGCCTCGGGAGGAAGAGGCCACGCTATACTTGATTCAGTGCTGACGTGGGACTACATAAAGGAAATAGTTACAGTGACTGTAAGGATAAATATATTAGAAGAAAAAAAAAAAAGACAATTAAATGAAAAACAGGAATATACATTCCAAGGTAATTTCTGTGAAATTGTTTTGTAGAGACCAGGGGGTTTTAAGAATGTATTGTACTATTATTAAAAAAAAAAAAAAAAAATCTTTTTTTTTTCTTTTTTGCAAAATAAAATCCCACGCTTATGTCCGGAACATTTTATTTGTGTGTGTTGTTGTTTTTTTTTTTTGTTTTTTTCTTTGAAGAGAGAAAACGCTCCGAAGAAAGAGTTTGTAAAGGTGTTCCCCCTTCCGGGCCACACGGGGGCGCTCTAACGACACGTTGATACGGGCGCTCGTCGGCCCGAGATTCACCGGACCCCGACCCGAGCCGCACGTGACGTGACCTGGACTCCCGCGCACACACAAACACACGGAAACACGCATACACACATACATACACACACACACACACACACACACACACACACACACGCGCACGCGCACACTCCCACGGCGACTAAATCCACCAAGTTAATCAGAGTGACGTTAATCGCTCAGTGTGCGATAATCAACGTGCCGACATGAAGGTGCAGGCAGCTCTGTGTGGAAAAAACACCGGTGGAAAGTACCGTGCACGGGGCCTGCGGCACTTACGCCTCACCGTATGTCCGGTTTCAGTCTCGGCTGCCATATTCGACTATCTGGACACCGCGGATGACAAGTTGCCTACTTCTACTTTTAATACCAAAAGTGCATTTGACAGAACGTACTTATATAGTTTCACTTACGTGGAAATGCCAAAGTGGTGCTTTTTACTACACACGCCTTGTGTCCGGGTATTTCTACTTCTTCTTATTTAAAAGGTGCGAGAACCTCCGCTCTCACAGGCAGCTTCAACACTTTTATTATGACAGGGCTGTTGAATTCAAGCAGGGCACAGACGTGTCATCGAAACAGCAGACTATAAGAATCACGAATCGTTTTTCCTTTTTGTTGCTGTTGCTGTTGTTTAGAAATTCGAAACTATCATTTCCCCCCCCCCCCCCAACCCAATTTTCAGTTGATTTCCTTTGTCTTCGCTTGCCCGGCGATTACACCAGTCAAAGCGTGCACCGTCCGACGTTCCACGTGTTTTCCAGCCTATCCCGTCCGCCCCCCTCTCCCCCCTCTGCGCGGGAACGCGACCGCTCGCTGCAATCACGCCTTAACTCGATTAAAGGAGAAACAATCTCGCAGAAAGCTTCGCTCCTCGCAGCCCGCCAAAGCAGAGACAGAAATGAGCAACAGAATTTTCAGGCCTGTCAAACAAAAAAGTCTAATCATTGGCAGATTGTTTCCCCCCGTTTTGTTCAGCGTTAGTTTCTGGCCTCCCGGTGGGGGTTGCGCTTGATATTTGAGCTAATTGGCCCCGGTCACGCTCACAGGGGAGGCCGATGAGGTTGGACGTGTCCGTCCACCCCCCCCTCAGACGGCGATTGCAGGAGCGTCCGTGTGAGGGAAGTGTGAACCTCCTGTGATCGCCATCTGAGATCATCAGACCAGAGGCATTGATGCACAAACCAAACTGGGTGGTGGGGGTGGTGTTTCTCCAACTTATTATTTATGGAACGTGATATCAGTGTGCGTGTGTGTGTGTGTGTGTGTGTGTGTGTGTGTGTGTGTGTGTGTGTGTGTGTGTGTGCGTGCGTGCGTGCGTGTGTGTCTCTATATATGGTTTGAAAGGACAACACACCTGAATACACATCAGTTTTTATAGGACATTGGGATTGTGAGGACATATTTAGTGTCCCCATAATGCTAAAGCCTTTAATGCTGTTTCAAAATGGGATATTGTGTGTTATATTGTGTGTGTGTGTGTGTGGGTGGGTGAGAGAGAGAGATTGTGGTTTTGGGGAGTGGGAGTGGGGGAGTGCGTCCATCTGTAGCGTCTGTCTCTCTTTCTGTGTGTGCGTCTGTTTTCCATGTACGTGCTCACTGTGCCCTGATTTTAGTCACCGGTGAGTGTGTACCGTCACCGTCTATGTGTGTGTGCGCGTGTGCGTGCGCGTGCGTGCTGCGCCGATTCGTGATGCCGTTGGAGCGGGTCCAGGCCGGGACACGCCCGACCTGCCCTGTACGACTGCGGGGTGAGTTCAACCAGGAAGCCGCCCTGACGTCAGTTTTCCCTTTCGCTTCCAAACAACTCACCCGAACCGACGCACCGTTGCCTTGCTAAGAGGCTTACGTCCGATTGTTTGTTTTCAGAAACAAGATTTGCGGAATAAATCTTTTCCTCCTCTTTGGTATTACCCGCGTTGAGCCACTTAGGCCTGGGTCTACTTTTCTGGAGCTGTAACATTCGGCACCACTCACTTTCCAATGAACCTCGACATGGTGTTTCATGGTGTTATGGTATGGCGAGCGTGACTCTAATGAAGGTGACTCCATCGACACCACCGATCGTTGATGTTTGGGGGATGGACGTGTCGAGCGGAGCTGCAGAAATCACCCCAGTCCGTCGAAGTTTTCCGTGCGATCCCAGTAAAAGAGCTCACCCAACCCACGCATACAGTCGGCCCCACGAGGGCTTTGCTGATTACATTGCTATGACAGGCCTGAGATCAGCTCTCGGCAGACGGCCAAGAATAGAATAGAGAATACAGACCAATTACTTTGGCCATTTCTCTCCGGGGTGGCATAAACGGGGAATCTTGGGGTGATTTGATTTAACGTGATCGCACCCTGATCTTTTGATCACACCGGTTATTTGTTTTTTCCTTTCTCTCGTTGTTAAACTGAATGGGATGTTGTGAAGTGTGGAACAATAGGAGGCCCGTTTTCAAAGGAGGCCATTAAGAGGTAAATAACAACAGGTGCTGTAATAGGCCGTATATATGGATATGGTAACGATCAAATTCTTATTGTGTCGCTCCAGCAGTTTGATGGTCATAGGTTAGTCTTTCAATGTAATGCTTATGTAATAGAGGGGATAACTGGATGATGATCTCCGTTATAAATGAGCTGGATAGCTTTAAGGTTTTTTTTCCCCAATTGTTTTTATTTACTCATATTTTTTATTCATTGTGTCCCACTTAAAGTGAAATCCGTCTGTGTCAGGGGGTTCCACGACAAGCTATCTGGATTCTTTTTGAAGCGGCAACTTTCTTTTCGAAGATGATCTTATCAAAAAAGCTTTCCCTTCTTGTGCATGTGCAGGTCAGCAAAATTTGCAACAGGCGGACCACACCACTAGCGGTGGAAACAGCATGCAGCCCAGGACATGCATAACGCATATACTGTGAACGGCCGTTTCTTAAAAAAAGGAAAAATGAAGTTTAAAAAATCTGACTTTTCAACCAAATAATAACCTTGGATGGATCGACATGAATCTAATCAACCAATCAGGAGACACAAATGATCACGATAAAATATATATGTTATATTAATTATTATTAGGCCATTATTATAATGATAATATATTAAAAAAAATGTAATGTAATGTAATGTAATACTATATCTTCAAGTATACAAATGTGCAATTAATACATACGCCTAATCAATACATTTTCCGTTTTGACATTCGTGTGGAACAAAGTTTACGACGTTCCTCCGAAGTTGAGAAATAAGTGTGGTTCTCTGATTGGCTGCCCCAGGAGTCAGCCGTCTCCCGATTGGCTGTCGTAGCCGCTCCCGTGCTGCGGCCCCGCCCCCTCCCCCTCCCCCTCCCCCGCCCCCCCCTCATCTCTGGCGGCGCCGCGTTACGGAGCCGGAGCAGCCGCCGCGGACCCGCAGACGCGGAGCGAGAGGGAGCGAGAGGGACGACCGGACCCGGCCCATCCGACGGTTGAGAGGAGACGTGGCTCCACCGGACCCCGCAGCTCGTTTTCCGACATCGATGGACTCGGGCTTGTGTACGTCGTCGCCGCGGCGCGCGTGGGGGAAAGTTTGAGGGCTCTCCGCGGTGGAAAGGTGAGAGGATCCACCGCTGCGATCTACCTGCTCGTCCCCGGCGAAGGGTGTAGCTTGTGTGGGTTTGGGACGCGTCCTGCTCGCCTCCCCTCCGTGTTTTGCATAGGTAAACAGAGCGTGTGTGCGTGCGTGCGTGCGTGCGTGCGTGCGTGTGTGTGTGTGTGTGTGTGTGTGTGTGTGATCGTTATCTCTGCCTTTTCTATCTCATTAAATGCCCATTTTTTTTTTTTTTCTGGGTTTCTCGTTCTCAGCTTTGGCAAAAATGTAAAGATCGTTTAGGTGCATTTGGTACGTTTTCAAATCCCAGAGGATATACAGAAGTTTGGGTTAGTTTGATAAAATACCCATCTTGTACAAATACACATCTAATACCCATCAAATGCGCTCATTTCTGTTTCCTGCAGTTTTGCCATTGTGTCCCTCGCACCATGCCTGCCTGGTGCTGAGTGCTGCGCAGCCCAACCAGTTCGACCAGCTCGGTTACAAGTTTCGACGCGCGCCCAGGTCCTTCCAGGTCCTTCCAGGTCCCTCCAAAACGAGCCTCACTACACCCCAGAGAATTTAGGGTGAAGTCGTTTTTGCATTGCACGATGGCTGGCATCAGCAACGCCCACATGAAGACCCTGGAGGATCTGACCCTGGACTCGGGCTACGGGGCCGGAGACTCCTGCAGGTCCCTCAGCCTCTCCTCCTCCAAGTCCACCTCGCAGGCCTTCATGACGGCGCCCCACCGGGGCAACTGGTGGTATTACTCCGGCTCCATGAACAGCAGGAACAACAGCTGGGACACTGTCAATACGGTCCTCCCCGAAGACCCAGAAGACATCTTCTCCAAGTGTCCCCGTTTGCCAGAGCTGGAGGAGTTCCCCTGGGCAGAGGAGGAGGTGGCCAGGATCCTGAGGAAGGTAGCTGGCAGCTGCACCCTCAAGGGGGGATCTGGACCTTCCTTCTCCCTGGAGGCCGTGAGACGGCTGTCCGGTCTGCTCCGGAGGGCCCTGATACGCATCTCCAGGGAGGCCCAGCGGCTTAGCGTCATGCACTGCCGCTGCACTCGGTTCGAGGTGCAGAGCGCCATGAGGCTGGTGCTGAGCTGGTCCCTGGCTGACCATTGCATCTCGGCCGCGGTCAGGGCCATCTCCATGTACAGCATGAGCGCCGGGGAGCTGCTGAGAAAGGGCAAGTCCGCCCGCTGCGGCCTCTCCTTCTCTGTGGGACGCTTCTTCCGCTGGATGGTGGACACACGCATCTCCGTGCGCATTCACGAGTACGCCGCCATCTGCCTGACCGCCTGCATGGAGGCCCTGGTGGAAGAGATAGGGTCCCGTGTGCTGATAGCTGAGAGGGGTCACCCCGGGCCGGATCCTGGGTCAGCCTGCGCGCCGGTGAACCCAGACACCCTGGAGGGGGTGATTAACAACGACGCTGAGCTGTGGGGGGTCCTGCAGCACTATGAACACCTGATCTGTGGCAAGAACGCCAATGGTAAGAGTACATTTTACCTCCTCGCGCCTCATATGGGGTCGCTTTTGTGAAATTGTGTGTGCTTGTATACCTTTTTGTGCATGTGTCAGTGTACATGTGTGTAAAAAAAATCACATGGTCTTCTACCAGTTCTTGAATTCCATCGCGCAAGTCGCCACTTTCCACCCCGTCAAGACCCCAGGTGTGTGGAAAAGGTGAAACGGGGCCCACCAATCTTTCTGTCGAATACAACGGGAGTTCTTTGTGTGCGAGCATTTGATGAATCCACGACTAATTTGACTTGTCAGAATGGCAAACTGTAACAGTTCTGTGGCATCTGACCAAACAAAGAGAGCCTTTATTTCTCCATGCTCAGCAATTTAGGTGGGAATTGTGAGATGCCACAAGTTAAGATAAAAAATTTGACGTGCCGTAACCACAATCCTGTGTGGTTAGTAACACAGGATTACCATCGTGGGTGCACTGAGGATTTAGGGATCAGTTCGAACCTCGACAGCCGCTTTCCTTTTTTGTCGTGGGCCGCGTTGGCACAGCCTCTCTGTTTACGTTGACTTCGCCTCCCGTGGCACCTCCTGCCGCGCACGCCCCTCTTCCCTGAATAAACCCTTCCCCCGTCTCCCCATTCCCCCTTTATTTCTCGCTCTTTCACGTCTCATCATCCGATCCGTGCCTCTTTCTCTCCCTGGCTTCTCAGCGCACACTTCACTCCATCGCCCCCATCTGCCTCTCATCTCTGATCTCTGCCTCGCTCTCCCCCGTTCGCCTCCCGTTGCGTGACCTGCTCCCTCGCATACTTTTGCCCCCCGCCCCTCCTGTTTTTCTCACCCTCCGATCTCTCATCCCTCTTTGGCATACCCCAGTAGACTCATTGATCTCTGTCCAGGGCCAACGTTGGCAGAGCAGTGCGGAGCTGATGCGTTGGGCCTGTGGTGGGACAATGCAACCAGTCTTTGTTTGTGTGCTACTACCAGCTCCCTGGAGCAGAGAACCTTTTTTTCACAGCAGGAGCAGCACAATGGCCTTTTGTTGTGGGATTTCTGCAGCTCAGCCTCGGCACAGAGGGGAGAGACCGACCGATGCAGAGGAAGTGTGCAACGCACGGAACGATATTTGGGCATGCGAGCGCATCGAGGGTCGTAAGCGCACATGCCAGCATGGGCACGCATGCGAACAAAGACCTATATGTGAGCTGTAGAGCGAAGCAGAGGGTGTACTCCCGTCACTATAGCTCAGGCTCCGATAAGGGGAGGGCGCCGCCGATTGCAGTTTCGATACGAAGGGTTGTTTGTTTATGCTCGGATGCTGGTTTGGCTGTGGGGAGGTTGTGGCGTTAACGCTGCAAAACATGGCAAGTAGTTAAGGACCAAGTCACTGACGTGTCCACATACGCATGACGTTGTGCATGCATCTGTTGCTGGTTTGAATTCTCTCAACCAAGTGGGATGCCTCGCACATTCCATCACGTGACCATTCAGATGTATATTCAGATGTATATTTCCCATCGATTTCTTTACAAATACTGCGCGAGTTTACTGGAGTTTCAGATATAAAACCGTGGAAAAGAAGTAAAGAGCAGGCTTGTTGTGACCTGGCATGTTTAAACCAGATGTCTTTTTCCCTGGACTTGCCTATTTTTGGTGAACGCAGCCTCTGATTTGAGAAAGACCAGTGTGTGTAATAACAACGGGCCATTATTCTGACCACCCTAGTTTTTTATAGTCCCACGGCCGGGCCTGTGTGAGCCAATCACCCCCTCTACCACCTTACCACCTGCATGACACCACACACCCTAACCACCCGCCCCACCTCCCAACATGGACCACAATGCTACACCCCCAGTTCCTCTCCCCCCACAGCCACCACAGACGTCAGTGCTCACAGAGTAAAGCTATAGAACACTAGTATGGACGACAGAGCAGCCAGAAGGGCACATTGTAATAAGTATTCTCCCTGTGTCTCTATTTCTCCATCATCCTCTCTCTGTCTTGCTCTCTTACACACAGACACACACAATATTTTCCCATAGAGAGCAGGGGCAGGCCCACATCTGGAACTCTTTAAGGCAGAAACTTCTACGGCTCCAATAACAATTCTGAAACTCCCTCCCTCTTGCCCTTTCTGGTTCAGTACATCTCCCTCTGCCTCTCTCTGTCTCTCTCTCTCTCTCTCTCTCTCTCTCCCCCCTCTCTATCTCTCTCTCTCTCTCTCTCTCTCTCTCTCTCTCTCTCTCTCTCTCTTTCTTTGCCATTTTGGGCAATTCCACTCCATCGTTATCTGTTTATTTTCTCTGGTCTACTGGGAGTGCATTAGAGGAACTTGGTTGGGATGTGCCAGGATCTTATTCATTACACACACACACACACGCACGCACACACACACACACACACACACACACACACACACACACACACACACACACACACACACACACACACACACACACACACACACACACACACACACACACACACACACACGCAAACCTATTTAGTCACTTGAAACGTTTCATGTACTGTATGGAAATGAGTAAACATAACTTTATTTCACTTAGACACTGTGGCTATAGAGGGCAAAGCATTTGTGATTTCTCATCACAAAGGAAGAGCACGAGTCAGCTCTTCTCTTCATAATTCCGATTGAAATGACTGCGGGGGTATTTATAGTGCACCAACGAGTAGATGACTAATGGGCGGCGGAAATGGATGGATAATTGATCCGTGTGAGTGGCAATACAGAGGACTGTTAAATGCCGGTCCGTACGGCTGAACGACCTGCCGAGCTCGGTTCCTCGCGCAGAACAATGTGGGAGTTTTGCAGCGATCTGCCAGCCCCACTCCCTCTGGTGGTTTTACTTTGGACTATTTCATCGAAGCCAGGGTGGAAGACATTAGAGGATAAACTTTTGGACACAAAGATCAACGATTTTGATTCCAAGTTGTCAGCGTCAGGGTTGTGACGGGGGCAGGCTCACTTTTCCATCCGCTACTGCTACCAATGTGTCTTTGAGAAAGGCCTCGGCCCCATCTGCGGTTTCAATATGACCCGAAAAACAGTATCGTAAGTGTCAGGGTTTCAACTGGAGAGCTGTCGTCTTCTCTAGTGCTACATTTCCATCATAATAAGCTTTGACTCAATCATATTTCTGATTGTGACATTGACAAAACCTGTTCAACCTCTCTACGCGAGTTTGTCGATGTCGTGGAAACAGATAGGACATATTGGGATCACGGTACATTTGGGGAACGGTGCATATATGATTTGCTGCCCAGTATTCCCCTAAATATGTATTTAGACGAAGAGCGAGCCGTGGGAACAGGGGGCAGAGCGAGGCGAGGAGAGCAGGCCAGCGCTGTGGTCATACAGATGGGAAAACCAGCTCTCTGAAAATACACTCCCTTCTCCGCAAACCTGGAGTGGGATCAGATACAGTTTTGGAAAACATACAAAGATATAAATATGGTGGTTTGAGGCTCAGGCTGCAGTTCACGCACGCTGAAGGAATGCTGCAGATATGCTCAGGTATTAGAAGCAATTAAGAGTTTAGGTTAACCTTGTGAGTGGTGTCGGCGGGTATTATTACTGTTTACCGTATTATTGTACTGTAAGTCATATGGCTTGAGTGGATAATACCAGTTAATCGTCATTAACCATTGTGTGTCTGTGTGTGTGTGTGTGTGTGTGTGTGTGTGTGTGTGTGTTTGTCAATAGGCTGTCTGTTCTGGTGTACATTTCTGAGAGCTTGTTTCGGATACCAGAGCAGACACACATACACACACACACACACACACACACACACACACACACACACACGCACACACACACATAGCCACGCTGATGGCCCATGTCCCTGTTTATACTAGCTTCTTGTCCGCGCCCAGCTGTAAAAACACTAACCCCACCGAGTGTCAGAATGCACGTGCATTCGGTTGAGCTTCTCTCGGTTGTGCTCGCACGTAGGTTTGCTTGTGTTCACCGAGAATAATAATCCCGAAAGATCCTATGAAACCTTGTCGCAGTTTATTATTATAAATCAATTACACCAAATTGTGGGTGTGCTCTTGCTACCTTTTAATTGACCAAATAGATAATAATCCATAACAAATAAATGCCTCAACTGGCAGGTTTCCGCTGCAAACATGTCGTTGGCCTATTTATTCTTTTTTTCTTCATATTGTTTGATGCCAGTTGTGAGTTTCATTTTGAGTCATGCTCCTCCCATTGCATTACAGCCTCATGAGTCATCCCTAACGCAGCTTACAGTAAAGCGCGCTGACACCGATCAACGGAAGAAAGGAGAGAGACGAAGAAGATGAAACTGATGGCGAGAGACAACGGAAGCAAATTGGGAACAATGCAAAATGAGACTGAAATAGCGAGCGGGAACTGGAAGGCCCCCGTCCGTGCCTTCGCAATCAGATCACTTGTGTGGAGAGCACGGCCGGCTGAACTTTTACTCAGCCTGGAGAGTGAGACGGAGGGCTCAAATTGGCATTGAGCACCTTTGGCTCCGATACTTAAATGGAAAAGTGGATAGCCATTGTGTCCCATGCATTTCCACTCCTGACTCTACAGTTGGATGTGGAGTTGCAGGCCAGCAAATTAATGCTGGAAACAGCAGGAACTGCTGAGCGAGGGCTGAAAACGTGGATCCTGCAACCTAACACATTTTCCTGGACGGTCGTTATGGCTTTGCCGAGGAGGTCCAAGGTTCTGGGCATCCCATTAGCTCAGTGCGTATCTGGCACTAAGAACGCGGTGCCTCGTGCACCTGCGCTGAAGGCTGATTGAAAGAAACGGTCGTGAAGTCAAAGTTAGGTGTCAAAGGTCAAAGGGGAGTCGTTAAGGGGTGAGGGGTGGTAATCCTATTGAATAAGGAGCCACTCTTAGAAATATGTGCACAGCTGAGGATTGCACACTTATGGAAAGTATTACAAATTCTCTTGAATACACATTATGCGGTTCACAGATTCTCGCTCTCTTCCATCAGGGGCGATTGATGGCAAGGATCAAATTCCAAACGAAAAGCAGGGGCTCAGGGCTTATCTTAAGTATGGTGCAATCAGTTTTTTGGCCTTAGTAAATCAATTTTGCTTTGGCTATGGTTATTTACCAAGGAATATTTGTTTTTCTTCACTATCTGCGGCTACCTTGCTATAAGTAGTAGCTTTAGAGACCATGGAATCTACCAATCTACCAAGCTACAGATATGGCCAACGATGAAATAACCCCGGATTCCAAGTCTTACGTTGTGGTGCAAATTGGGCCAAACAAGGTTTAGCACCAAAAAAAAAAAAAAAGAAGGAAGTGATACAAGAAAGGATCGAGTGTTAGGGTTGCATTTACGTAACCTGCAGTTACTCATTCTGTGCTCGTGTGTTTTCTCTTGTGGGCTGACGCGTCGCCAGAGACGGAAAGAAAACAGAGCTCTGCCAGACTTAAGCATGAGTCAGGTGGAGTCAGTCATGGGTGGAGAAGTCTTTTAATGTGCGTGATCGCTATGCAGATCAGCCTTTTTTGGGGGGGGTAATTGACAGAATCTTTGTTAGCCCATGAACTCAAACCTCGCTGAGGGAAGTAGTATTCTGTCTCTCCAAGTGAAACTTCTAACCCGACACCATCACGGCTTCGAGTGCGAATAAGCTTTGGCCGGCATGCTTCCACATCTCCCCTCTTCTGAACGAGTGCTTCAATAATACTCCAAGCAGTTACTGTTACAGCACTGTCTTGGTGGCGGGCGGTAATATTTAATCAAACATTGAGCGACTGCATGGGTGTGAGAGTGGGGACGATCGCAGGGCGTGCGGTTTGAGTGGAAACAGATTTGTCTGACCGGGGCCTGGATATAATAACCCCGAGCGGTTCTTTCTCTGGCGAAATCTGTTGGATTTCCACCGACTTGGCCGAATGGAGGGTTGGAGATCAGGGGGTTGGAGCGACGGAGGAAGTTATAGTCCACGAGTATCCTCCTGCTCGCTGGAGTCTCTGCGTCCGGAGTGCCAGACCGCAGCGGCCGGACATGTGAGCACACGCAAGTTATCGCACTTGCGTAGAAAGCGAATGTGAAAAAGCGCTTCTTTGGGATGGTTTGTCACCGAGCGGAGGGAAGTGATGTGTTTGTTTTTTTTTGTTTTTTGTTTTTTTCCTTCCTCACCTCTTTCATGTCTCAACGGCGTTTCTGGGGAACGGTCAGCGAAGAGAGAGTTTTCTGTGCCGTGTTCTCACTGACCCCTTTGTCCGGTCGAGTCAGAGCTGCAGTGTGTGGCGACGGCATGGGTGAAGCTCCGATTGACTACGCTGGAAAGGCAAACACACTCATCTGTAGACTCACTGTTACACACACGTCCCTGCTCTCACTCCACGCACAGGTTCTCACTCTCTCTTCAACTCAAGATTTAGACCAACTCAAAACTGCTTTTACATTTGTCTGTGGACAGAGGGTGGGGAGGGCAAACAGTGCGGCGGTGGACAAACATCCAGTGTTAAAGCAGTCCGTTACTATTCCATGACTATTGACCACTTCCTAGTATGGCTTTAGATCAGCTTTCAAGACCTTCAATTTAAAAATATGACGTGAAAAATAAAAGTTATTCACATTCACTTTTGGTCGCTGTGCAAAAATGAGCTTTCGGCACAGAAAATCTCCAACATCACCAGCAGTAGGTTAACACTTAAGCCCCTTTCCCACGTGGAATCCGTAACATTGCTGGATAAAAAGTATCCGACAAAGGCAGTAGGTATTCATTCCCACATCCCGCCTCCTTTATGGAAAAGTTCCGTTTGCTGTCTGTTCCCACATAGATGACTGTTACGGATACATTACGTAATGCACGAGAGGAGTCTAATATCACACGAGACGAGGCAACAGAATAGTCTCCTCGCCCCTCCCAGATCTCCCAGTCTCCATTCCCTCCGCTGACAGAGCCCCCGTCCCTGGACGCAATAACCCTAAACCCAATGTTATTACATCAGTGTGATCATTTTCAACCTGTCCTGCGCTCTCTGCCTCCCGAGAAGGAACGTTCTCCACCCATTCCACCTCTCCCTGTTCGCTCGCTCCCTCCAGCTCCGCGCTCCGGTGCAGCCGGCGGGCAAGCCAAGCGCTTGTGCCGATGTCCCCGCACCGCACCCCTAACTCTAAAAGTGGCATATTTTAGAAGGAAAATAAATAACATATAAGAATAAAAACAAATGTCTCCGTAGAGACTGGACTGTGAGAGACTGTGTTTCAGTTTTGTGGAGTGGGGAAATTTCCGGAACGACTTTTATGGAACATCGACACCGGCTCCCATCCCCACTTGACACCAATACGGAACATTTCCGGGAATGAGAGAATGAAAAAAAACAGTGTGCCCAGGAAGTCAGTTAAGAGTGTGTGTGTGTGTGTGTCTGTGTGTGTGTGTGTGTGTGTGTGTGTGTGCGTGTGTGCGTGCGTGCGTGCGTGCGTGCCCCTTCCAGTCCTAAGTAGG
Source organism: Zeus faber (assembly GCF_960531495.2). Taxonomy (NCBI): domain Eukaryota; kingdom Metazoa; phylum Chordata; class Actinopteri; order Zeiformes; family Zeidae; genus Zeus; species Zeus faber. The sequence continues at coordinate 13,849,824 of NC_137201.1, read as the reverse complement.
CCATGCCAGCCTTTGACAATGCTTCCGCATTCCTCTGCTTTGATATAGTGCTATCTCTCCCATCATTCTCTGAACTCCCTCACTGATTGTATCTGTGCCTCTAAAAGGGATTTTGTGTGTGTGTGTGTGTGTGTGTGTGTGTGTGTGTGTGTGTGTGTGTGTGTGTGTGTGTGTGTGTGTGTGTGTGTGTGTGTGTGTGTGTGTGTGTGTGTGTGTGTGTGTGTGTGTGTGTTGGTTTAAATCGGACATTAAGTGTCCGTTGGGTTGGATGAAGACTGACTGACAAATAACACAGGCCTCTAGTGACGGCGATGCTGATCCTCTTCGGCCTGAGGGACCAACACCAACCCTCAGCACATGTAGGAGAAGCTGCGTGGACACCGGAATCACATGTCAATTTAGTTTCGAAATGTGTTCCTTCATGTTTTTCCCCGCATACTCTATCCTCATTTTCCGTAAACATTACGGGGCAAGGGCTAATTTTTTTTTTTTTTTTTTATGTAGACTGGCTAACACAAAACAGCACAAATCCCAAATACTCTGTAAATAGAACCAAGAATAGATGAAACGGCACCACCGCGCCTTTCAACATCTGTCGGCCTACTGGATCAAACATCAGTCGTATTCACAAAGGAATCTATTTGCCTCGGCCCTGATTCCACATACGCCCAACATTTTTAATTTCTCATATTATTTCAGGAATGGCGACTTGAAAAAAAACGTGTGAATCGGTGGAATAAAGTTATATATATTTTTTCGCGGTTTGTCTTCAAAACTGTGTTCGGTTCCAGTTGAAGTGTTGCTGTTAGAGTCCGACAGATATTCATGAGCCGCTGGCGTTTTTTGAGGTAACCCTTTCCATGTGTCCTCTGGTCATCTTATTCAGTTTTAACATGGCATGTTGGAGTTTGCAGCGTGGAAGGCACAGCAAGCGATAATGTCATTTTTTGTCAGATCTATCCATCTCTCTCCCTCTCCCTTCCTCCCCATACCGGCTCATCTCGCTCTTCATCGACATTGGAATGTGTTTTTTTTTTTTGGTTCCCGGGCCCACATCCCCCGGCATAAACAACGCGTAAACATCTGCCTTCAGAGGCTTGCTCGAAACTTGTCAGCCCACATCACAACAGCGGCGCTCCCTGTCCGCTGCAATCTGCAGCGGGACGAGCCGCCGTGGGGCCGTCAAGTTATTTACAAGTCACTACAGGTTGAGAGTGTTCCCTCGTTATGTGCCTTTTGGCATTTTCCTAACTCATCATTTCATCTGCAGTGGTAGTTTAAATTCACATGATTGGGCTCTGACCGTCATCTTTTGCATGTGTCCCACGAACCCACAAACAGCCTGACGTATACATCTTATTTCAGGTCTTAAACCCACCCATATCCACTTAACCCACAACATCTGCAAGGAAAGAAAATAAAAATAAAATCACCTGTTGGGTCAAGGTCAGTGTAGATAGACACAGTTATTAGGGGGTACCACAGCGGGGCACACGGCACATTTGCCGTCAAGCAAATCCTGTACAGTGAGGTTTCCTGGAATTCCCTGGTGGTTTAGCGAAGGGGAAGCGGCCGGTTTAGAGCGGGACCAGATGCCGAACACATGTGGGCTCAGACAAACAAGAGTCTCACGGGACGGGACACCCTGGGCCTGTCGCCTACACAGCCTACATCCACCACACGCTCACAATGCCCACCCAGAGACCAAATAAACAGCAGCACCGCCCCCAGTCGTCAACCGAAAGGAAGTGACATGCGAAGGAAAAAAAAACGGCGACCCAAACTATTCGTGTTCGTCCAGCCCTGTGAGGTCAGAGCTTGCAATTTGAATCTTTTTAAATTGATCCATTCATTCAGAGAATAGCTTCAGCCGAAGTATGTGGTCGCAATTGCTCCATTGCGCGGCCCAATGTTCGAATCAAGGCATAGGTTGAAAAATAGCGGAGTTTTCCTTTCAAAGAGGGTAGGTGTGTGTACACAGCACATACTGTAAGTCCAGGGGACTCATTGAAGGCCGACAGACTGGCTGTATTTCCCCTGCAGCTTTGGGAGGACTCCCTATTATACATAATGGCTGTGTGTACAAGCCGCCTTTGAAAAACGCTGAAGAGTCTGTTTGTGTTTGTGTCTGTTCGTCTGGAGGGCGGGTATATGACACGTGCTGCTTGACTGCCCACAATCAAGGCCTCATGATTAGGGCAGGCTGCTCCTGACATGCATGTCTATGTGCACAGTTATTTGTGTGTGTCCGCTTACAGTATACTACTCCTATGGGGCACATCTGTGTGTAACTACATGCATGTGCGGGAAACTTTTCGACAAAGGAGGGACTTTGACTTTGCATCGGAATGTTTTTTGCGACCCTGATGCGAGGAGCAGGTCGGATGGGCCCATACACTGGAGCATCTGCCGCGTCACTCTGTCGGACGCCCTGTCTCTCTCTCTCTCTCTCTCTCTCTCTCTCTCTCTGTGTATTGTGCGGCCATCTGGGCGTCCCTGGAGCTGTCCAAGACTAGAAGAGATGTGGTCCGCCTAGCGGGTCCCCCGTGCCAAGTTTCCTCTCCGACACCGAGATAATCTGGCTATTGAGCAAGAAAGGGATGGATGGATGGTGGAGGGAGAGGTAGAAGGGGGCAGGGGCAGGGGGGCGGGGGGGTGGGGGGGGCTGGGGGCGGGAGAGAAAGGAATGGAGTGTGCTGGAATCCCAGACGGATGAAGCGATGTCATTGTGCGAGTGCCATCAGAGAAATGGAATCTTGTCTATTTTGACTTGTGCCACAGGGGCTAATTGGGGATTTCTATGGTAATGACGGTGCTATTTAGGACGCTCGTTTTGGACACAGTGAGCATGCGTTCGGCCTTTAACTTGGTGGTCGGTGGGTATCGATGTGTGCATTATGAGTCTCTCGAAGTTACTTGAGTAATTTGAGTAACTCAGTGCTGGTGGGTGTGTGTGTGTGTGTGTGTGTGTGTGTGTCTGTGTGTGTCTGTATGTCTGTGTGTGTGTTTGTGTAGACTGCAGAGGAAGTCGCTCAGACAGCAGTTAAACAGAGAATGGCTGAAGCAAGGCGCAGTTCGCTCTTCAACGCTCTCCTTCCACCTTCTCAACCAGCGGAGGTTAGAAATGCAGGCCCCCTCCCCCACCCCCAAAAAAAAAAAAAAACGTTGCCCACTCCAACATATTCATCAGTTCATCAAACCTCAATTTGACTTGACCCCCGCTTAAGGGATTGTTAAACATGTGGATTTTGGACTTTTATTCCACCCGCATGGCCCCGACAGACGCAAGTGTAACTAATTTTGGCCTTATTGAACAAGTGTTCCCATTATTTTCCATATGTTTCCTTTTAGGTAGAGCCTCCGTGTGCGTGCATGTGTGCACGTGTCACAGCCCTGGCCTTATGCTGCGTCTCTTAAAAGGTGTTTTAAATACCGGCTCAAAGGATGGCTGACAGTAGTTAAATATATAATGTAAGTCCCAGCCAAACATTTGCTCCGACGGAGGTGAACGTGGAGGAAGTGGTGGAGCTGGAGGGGTCACCACACCTTTCTGCCGTTAAACTCGCAGACAAAATGAGCTTTTTCCAGACCCCGCTCAATTGTGCGTTTTTCGGGAGGAAACGTCTCGATAGTGAAGGCCTCAGCCTTGAAATGAAAGTAGGGGGAGAAAAAAAGAATTCCATGATATCCACCCTGCCCGCCACGGACAAATGGAATGCGCCCGCACTCAAGGTGGCGGTGGCAACTTGGAAACATCTCTTTGGTTCAATTTCTCAACTCCGTGGGCAGTAAAATGCTTTCACGTGGTTGCCAGGGTGGTGTCGACGGAATATAAAGGAGGTGTCAGCTCTCAAGAGAACAAAGGGGAGTGTGTGGAGGTTAACGGAACAAACACACACGCACGCACACGCACGCGCGCACGTCAAAACACATAAAGGAGACGTCCCGGCTCGTCTCAGCATCTCTTGGTCCCCGCTCGCTCCAAGCGACTAAACTGATAAGACAAACACGAGAGACAGGAAGATGCAGACAAAAACAATGAAAATCAAGAATCGCTCCTGCTGGGGATGAGGGTGAGATGAGCACAGACAAGGAGGGAGGGAGGGAGGGAGGGACGGGGTGTTATCCGTCCCCTCGGCATGGGGGTTTTATCTGTTTATCTGGGGGCAGGTGTGAGATCTGCTGCTCGCTGACCTCATTAGGGGGTTTGCGCGATCGTCGCCGTCGGTGTTTTGCGAGCGAGGCGGAGACGGGGAGACGCGGCGGGATTAGATAAGCGGCCGGGGAGCCTGGAGAGATCCCTCTTCATGCCGTGGCCCGAGTGGAATTTAAAAAAACACCTCCCGAGGGTTTCACCACGCTCGCCTCTCCTCCGCCGCTACGGCTCGTCCGTCCCGCCGCACCTTTCACCGCTAGAAGTAAAAAAAGAAAAAGAAAAAGAAAAAGGTGGTGTGGGGGGTGTGAGCGAAGGGAAGTTGTTGGTGTTTGAAAGACACAGGTTTTGGAGGATGATGGAGGGCCGTTAAAGGGGGGAATGGAAATCTTCCTTGCGTCCTGAAACGATACACCGCGAAACAAGTTATTCAAAACCAATTCAAAACCAAAACTGTGTCACTCCTGACTTGAACTGAAATCCATCAGGGCTTTTATAAGGTGCGGGGGGCTCTTAACCGCTTAACCAGCTGAGGTGTCTGCCGTAGAAAAGTTCTCATTCATTCTTGAGAAGTTGATAGATAAAGGCTGAAGTAATACATGCATGCACGTACACACAAAGTGACCTTAGAAGTGCTTCTTTTTTCGTCTTCGTTTTTTATATTCAAAGCAACGTAACTTTTCTACCTTAAAATAACAGCTTCAAAATTATTTTGATGGTACACTGACCAGTAATATGGAGAATGGCTCCTCTTTCTTTCCCACCTTCCCTCTGAACGCCAGTTCTTGCACTATGTAACTTCTGTGTTTGGGTACGAAACCGCGGGAAAAGTGCGTGACGCTTCACGGCACTACCTCACTTCCTTGATGTTTGGCTCCGGTGATTACAATTTTTTAGTTTTTAATTTATTAAAAAAAAAAGGTAAATTATAAACTTTCCGGTCAAAATGTCCGCTAATAATGCTATAACGCCCGGCCCCCGCACCTCAGCCGGAGCACACCGGCCCTCACTTTCATTGCACCACAGGGCTTGTTTCACCCGATTTGCCAGGCCGAGCACATCTGGTACCTTCACCGGAAGCAGGGGGCCGACCCCCACGGCCTCTCTCCCCACGGCCTCACTCCCCACGGCCTCTCTCCGCACGGCTCCCCCTTAGTCGCGGCGAGAGAAGCTCCCCGGGAGCGGTGGACTGAGTTCTCGCTGAGGCGCCGATGTCCGTGCCAGCTCGGCTGTAACCTGGGTGTAAATTATATTTGCATTTGTAACACCGACTGCTATTGAAACACAACTGTGGGAGTTGTGATTTCAGGCTCAGGAGGAATGGCGAGAAAGCTCCCCGCCTCGAGTCGCGGCGCTGATTGGTCCGACTCGAGGCAGCTTGGCGGCGGAAAGGTTTGCTGTCCGCAGCCACGGCTTGACCACGCCCCTCGGTCCGCCTCAGTGACCGATAAGCTTCAAATTTGTCCGGTAAAAGAAATCATTTTCGGACGCCGGACCGAGTATTACGACAGTGGTGTAAAAGTGCACACAGAAGTTACATAGCGTTGTTTTAACTTCAAATTTTAAGTCTTCAAATCTAATGAGATAAATAAATAGTAGAAAAAGACACTCTCCTGGAGCTTTTATTTTCATTTATACTTTTCCACATTACTCTATCTGTTATTCTCATATGAAGCCACAGTTGGAAATGGCTTGAGAACGGTTATAATCAAATACACACGCACACGCACCAATGAGGGCGACGCTTTAATTGAATAAAAATGAAGTGAGAGGCAGAGGGCGAGCAACCTGCTGGACGGCCCCTGGCTCGTGCTGCTCTGGTCTGAAGGCCGTAATTATCTGGCGACCGCACGGTTCTCCTCGTCGGAGAGCGGTGAGGTCAGCAGTTAGCGGGCGAGCACAATGAGGTCAAGTACCATTCAAGCTCTGGCTTGTGTGATCCTGCTCTCTCTTTCTCTCTCTCTCTCTTCCTCTATCTCTCTCTCTCTCTCTCTCTCTCTCTTTCTGTGCTTTGCGTGGGTGTCTGCTTGTTGGTTTCTGAAAATCCGATTGGAGCAACGTTTTTTTCCCACTTCACCTCAGCTTCACCTCCGTCCATCTTTTTTGTCCTTTTGCCCCTCTTCCCTTCCCCTTCCTCCCTCCCGTTCCTCCCACTCCTGTGCTGTGCACGCTGCTGCTTCTCCTCTGGTGCAGAACTGACAGGAGGAAAACCTCCCAGGCCCAATCCTCTAGCTCTGACAGCAAACTCCAAAGACAACTGGGAAAGGCATCATTATAAACACGCATGCACGCACGCACGCACGCGCGCGCGCACACACACACACACACACACACACACACACACACACAGGCCAGGAGACTGAAATGTTTTTTTACAGTCATTTTGGGCTAGAAGTGATCGTACGGGGGATTGTTTCTGGGCCTTCCCTTAAGAGAGCACTCCAGAGAGAAAGGTTTCTTTTCCCTCTTTTCTCTGGTTATCTTCCTCATCCCCGCCCCCCTCTCCCCCGTGGACCATCACTTATTTCCACACAGAGTCGTTTCATTATTTATTTTCTATTTTCTCCCTCTCTCAAGTGGTACGAGGTAAAACGTAAGTCATTATCACCATGCAGTTTCCCCAGCACCGTCCGATGCCATGTAGACCCAATGGGAGTTAGTGTGTGTGTGTGTGTGTGTGTGTGTGTGTGTGTGTGTGTGTGTGTGTGTGTGTGTGTGTGTGTGTGTGTGTGTGTGTGTGTGTGTGTGTGAGCACGTTGAGTTCAGCAGTCCAAACCCCAATCCATAACACTCGCGCACAGTTAAAAGCGGCATCCCACAAGTCGTGTCTAGCCAGTGGCTGTGGGGTTTCCTGGGAGGGGTGGGGCAGTATTCAGAAATGAAAGAAATAGTAATAACGATGAAGAACGAGTATGACAAAGAGAGACACGTATTCTGGGAATGGAAGAATGAAAACAGATTTGTCACTCACAGCCTGCTGTTTGCACAGGAGCCGTGTCCGCCTGTGTCTCTGTAAGTGTAAGAATAGCAATCCCCCCCCCCCCAGCCCACACACACACACAAACCCCTGGTCTCCACTGTGTGTGTGTGTGTGTGTGTGTGTGTGTGTGTTTGACTGTGTGTGTGTTTGACTGTGTGTGTGTGTGTGTGTGTGTGTGTGTGTGTGTGTGTGTGTGTGTGTGTGTGTGGTCAGGATGTGGCTAGCACCTCTTGCTCGTCATCATTTACCAACAACACTGTGCCTGTGGTGAGAGCCCTGCACTCCTCAATGGCTCCGACCAATCTGGAAAGTTTTTTTCTCTCGGTGTTCTCACACATCTCACGCCAGTTTGCTCGCAGCGTGCTACTCGATGCGTCTGATGGTCGGTGGTGGTACTCCATCACTCGGTGGTGCTCCTGGGGAATCTCCACGTTTTGTGAAGTTTGCGGAAAAACTGTGGGTAGGTGTGTGTGTGTGTGTGTGTGTGTGTGTGTGTGTGTGTGTGTGTTGTTCGGAATTATTTATTGATCGCTTTCTCTGCCAACTAACATTGGATTAATCCTGTAAAGGGCGTAGTTGTTGGATATACGACCAGTCTTGGCTCATGTGGAAAGTGGCCAGTCTTGGTGCGTGTGTGTGTGTGTGTGTTTGTGTGTGTGTGTGTGTGTGCGTGTGTGTTTGAAACTATTATTTAGTCATTGTGGCTTTGGGAAGCATTGTGAGAACGCCAGTAGAAGTGGATTGACCCGGTCTTCACTCGTGCTCATGAAGAAGTGCATTAACACACAACACACAACACACAACACACAACACACACACACACACACACACACACACACACACACACACACACACACACAGACACGTACAGTATTTGTGCACGTGCTTGTCCATGCACATGTATGCGGCCGGACGCGCAACCCGGTACTCATCTCCTAAATAAATGTGCCTGCATCCGAAGCAGTTAAAAGGCAAATGGACTCGTACCCGGCCTGTGCTGTCCTAGAGTGGATTGTTTGCTTTGAGTGTTCTGGTTTTATAGTTAGGGAAGCAGAGAGGGATGGAGAGATTAAGTGGAGAACAGAAGTAAGAAAAAAAAACAACTCTCTCGAGGTAAATCCCTCCTCTCCTCTTGATCCCCATCTCTCTTTTTCCGTCTGCTGCTTAGTAGAGGAGGTTTAATGGACTGCAGAGACACAGGAACATGAAGACTCATGAGCTGCATCGCGCGCACACTAACACACACACGCACACATACACACACACACATACGCACACAGAGACACACAAACACACACGCGCGCGCACACACACACGTGGACACTGCTTTATTTGTGCTGCTGCCGCGCTCGGGCTGTGGAATGTGTGAGCAGGTGCCCCCTGCTGAGATGCACACACTCGTCACGGTGCGTGTGTGTGTGTTTGTGTGTAAGGGTGTGTGAGTATGTGGGTCGTAATACTTCGTTTACATTGGGGTAAGAACCATGTTGTTTTTGTGTCTTGGTGGAAAGAATAAGCTGTCAGACACAGGTGCCGCTCTCTCGCTGTCCATGACCTCACACGAGGGGCGTAGCGGACACACTGAGGCTTACAGGATGTTTGGGGTTTATGTTAGAAAGGCGGACCCGGTCACAGATCATCCACATAGTCAGGCGGTGTTGTCTACCATAGTAGTATGCAGCCACAGCAACCCCTGTCTCCATCATAACAATTATCCGGGGTCCTGCAACACATGCACACAGTCTGCCTTCTCCTTTGTTACATTTCTTCACGTCCGCGCCTCGTTTGTCCCTCCCGTTGTCCTCTGAGCCTCCTCTTTCCGGCATCTGAACTCCGAGCCAGACGCAGTCAGAACTAGAATGTGGACGGACGGATGAGATTTTTTTTTTTTTTTTTTTTTTTTTTTTCATCGCCAGAACGCCTCCACGAAGAGCCAGCAGGTGGATCACTAACCCTTGTCTGGAACGTAGATCTTCATCGGCATGTGTTTGTCTGTCATCAACAGAAACACAATGGTCTTTTGTCTGTCTTTAGTGTCCTCTTGCGCTCATCACCGCATGGGGCATTTTGTTGTCAGAGCGACGCGAGGAGGGGGCCGGCATGTCTGTGTGTCCGTGAGTGTGTTCTGTCGGTGTGAAAAGTACGGGGTCAAGAGGTGACATCACCAAAAATGGGAGGCTCTGCCTTTTTTAGTGGCTTCCATTTAGGAACGGACACTCCCTCTCCATCACGGGTACCAGAAGTGGTGTGTGTGTGCAAGAATAGGGCGAGTTGTAAACCCCAATGGGTGCGACGGGGGTCATCCAGCCAGCTGAATAAGGGGGTCAGGCCTGGTTACAGATAGTTTACTGCTTTGTGCCGAAAAGCTGGGACACCCCGGCACGCCCTACAGCTCCCTAACACACCCCTGTCATCTTGACAGAAGACGAATAGACGCGCGCACACACACACACACACACACACACACACACACACACACACACACACACACACACACACACACACACACACACACACACACACAAAAACGAAAATTCTGAGTAATTGGAGACAGTTTATGGTGTCCTCACGATCCCTATGTCCTATTAATGCTGGTGGGTATTCCGTTTAAACCACAAAACACACACACACACACGCACACACCCATTATAGCAGCTATCTGTCACTTTTGTCGTGTCATATTAGCATCTTGCTATTATGTTAATACGGGTTTGTGATTTGTGTGTATGTGTGTGTACGTGCGTGTGTGGGCATATAAATCAAAACTCCAAATGTGTCCAAGGCTGGGTGGTCTGCCCGGGATTTATGTCGCTCCAGCATGGCACTCTTGACACATGTGCCCATCCCTGACAATGATTTCCAGCCTGATCGTTTATTGGACGAGCCGCCATGACCACTCTCATCGCTCAATGTAACCAACCAAATATGCCCCCCTCCCCTCCCCTCCTCCCCCCAGGACCCCTGTCTCACCTCTCCTTTGTCTATCAGGTTGACGGTGTGGTTTGTGGTCAACAATAGCACCGACGACCCTCAACAGCTGTAGATTTACGGACGGGCCCCCGACAAAGAGAAGCGACCAGGGCCTTTGGAACAAAGCCCCCCGTGCCGTGCTGACCGCTCACCGTTGTTAAACTCTGCTGAGCTGTGAAGCGAGAAGGGGAAATAGTGCCTACTCATTCTCTCCATCTGTTTTCTGCCTATGCACAGGGCAGTGGAAGGGTGGAGTGGATGGATGGATGGATGGTCTGATGATGGGGGTGAGAGAGAGAGAGAGACCTTTTTTTTTTTTTTTTTACTTTTAAGTTTCCTTTCTTTTCAGTAAGTCATGTCACAGCAGCAGCAACTTGATCACGAAGGAACCAAAAAAACACCAAAAACCAGCCGGGAGACAGCTGGGAAATAGGCAGCAAGAGTACACACACCCTTCTTCAGAGATAACTAGGTGCGCAGGGATCTGTTGGTTTCTTCAACAGCTGTTCACTATAAGGACAGCTCCCTTAGAGAGAGAGAGAGAGAGAGGGAGAGAGGGAGAGGGAGAGAGAGAGACTGATATGGCCGGAAACTCTTAAAAGTGCTTTTTTTGGGGTGGCTAATCTCTCAAAACTATACCTCCTCCGCTTGTTAACCAAATTGACTGCTCTGCAGCGCTGAGGCAGCCATAGCTAAAGTGCTCCGGAGCTCTCGTAATTATATGCCTATTTAATATATTCTCTGTAACACACGCACACGCACACACAAGTTGCTGCCAGAAAGTGAATTTCCAGTCCACCCTAAAACAGTCTCTCTTTGAGAGAGGAAGCAGAAGAAAAGTTGAGAACCAACAGCCCTAATCATAGTTCCCCTCTGTTCTGTTCTGTTCTGCTCTTTTTTTCTTTCTTTTTTTTTTGCCATATTGACTCAACCCTGCGACACAATTTCACTTTTGGAATGTTAATGAGCAGAAATCTGCTTTAGGTTTATAAGCGGGTGGAGCGGAGATCTGGACGCAGCTCTTTGAAAATGTCAACCCCCCCCCCCCCCCCCAAGTCCTCGCCGGGACCGTGAGAACCTCCCGGGCGACAAACGGCGCCGTGCAAAGGGTAGGCAGCTCTGTGTTCAGCTTCTGTCCCGGAGTTGCTGGGAAGATGACGGTACCTGCGACATCTGCGGTGCGCCCTCTCCGACGGGCGGGTTAGGGAACACATATGTCAGAGAGAGGGAGAGAGAGACAGAGAGAGAGAGAGAGACAAGCCAGAGCTTGAATGGTACTTGAGTACTTCAGTTAGGGGGATAGGGTGATAATGAACAGTGGCTTTTACTCGTAAACAGACACGCAAACACTCACACACACACACACACGTACATAACCACACACACACACATAAACTAAACACAGTCACAGGTTCTGGGCTGGAAGTTTTGACGTTGCCCTGTGTTCAGAGTTTGTATGCCCCTTCTCCTCGCTTGAAAATACCACCGCCAATGCCTCTCTCTCCCTCTCTCTCTGAACACACACCGTCATGGCAATGCATGAGAAGACAGCACGTGCCAGAATCTTGTCAGGAGGATTTGTAGGAATGGCTCTTGGAGTGAGGGAGAGGTGAGAGAGGGTTTTCGATCGGGGGGGGGGGGGGGACTGCTCTGACTCCCGTAGCCAGCAGAGCAATAAAGCCCCTCATTCAGAGCGCCTGCTTCCCGCTGACACCCCCCGCCCCCCGCCACCCCCGCCACCCCCATCCACACCACCACCAGGAAAAGCAACCGCCCGTTGGTCGGCGAACCATTGAGTTAGTGTTTAAACGCCGTTTAATTTCGTGGCTGGGGGGGTGGGGGTGGGTAGTGACACGAGAGCAGGGATGGATATATGTGTGGACACTGAATGAGGGAGGAAGGAGCTTGGACGACTTTGTAGACGTCGACTTAATTTTCAAGAGACGGCGAGGACAAGGGTTGGGCAAGTGGAAAGTGTGTGTGTGTGTGTGTGTGTGTGTGTGTGTGTGTGTGTGTGTGTGTGTGTGTGTGTGTGTGTGTGTGTGTGTGTGTGTGTGTGTGTGTGTGTGTGTGTGTGTGTGTGTGTGGAAGTCACTCAATGAATGTGTTGTCTTGCAGTTGTAACTGAGGCTCTCTGTGTTCGGCCTCTATACACTCCAGCTGAGAGAGCGTGAGCTGATCACACAGATTGAATGGGAGCAATTAGCCCGACACACACACACACCCACACACACGCACACATATGGGCACACACACACACACACACACACACTCATACACCCTCAGACACACACACACACACACACAGACACACACATATACACATACACATGCACACACATACACACACAAACACACAGCCCATTGACCATAGTTTCCCTTGTTAAGGAGCGGTATAGAGGGCAGCTTGTTCTTTAAAAGAGAGATTAACCACCTATTTTCTAAAGGGGCAAATAAAAGTACCAGCCTCACAACGCCTCCCAACCAATAAGCTCTGGTCTTTACGATGGTCAAAGCAAAGTCACGGCGGCTGCCGACTCCCAGTCGACTCTCAAGGGTCACACAAACTGGAATCGTCCCGGAAACGGAACTTGGACGTAAGCGGTTTGACCTTCTCTCGGGTTGAAGCTTGATTAACGCCCGCCCACGCAAAATTGCGCCAGTGTTTTCATCCGTCAGCTAGCACCTCGCTTCCTGGCCGTGTTTTGGACGATGACATCATTCCAATAATAAAAGCTTATTCAATGATGACGGGGCTATATGGGCGGTTTGAGGTTGGGATGTTTATGTACGTATGCTTTCTGGCATGTGTGTGTGTGTGTGTGTGTGTGTGTGTGTGTGTGTGTGTGTGTGTGTGTGTGATACTCCTCCAGCTAACTCATTAGGGGAAAACCAAAGTAGTGTGTCGCCAGTCCCCTCTTACTGTACGACGAGCCAGAGAATCTTGTAAAACGCCCTCCTCCAATGGCGAAGCTGCACTGTCACTTATCCCCGGCTTCTATGTAACGTGAAGCGGCGTCACATATGGCGGCGTGGAACGCTGAGGGAGACTGGAAAGCCGCAGGCACCGCAGTTGGCCTGGAATTTGAAGTATAAAAAGAGAGAGAGAGAGAGAGAGAGAGGGTAGGAGCAAATCGGGGTGGGATTGTGTGAAAGCTGAAGTCATGTTTAGGATTAGGGCTGGTCGCGCAGAGCAGCTTACGGTGATAGGTCTCTGGGTTGGAGGAAAAAAAAAAAAAAAAAAACAAAGCCAGACCTCCTCAGGTCTTTCAGTCATCATCCCTATTTCTGCCTCTATTTCTATGTGCGTCTGGAAAATTATTATAGTTTGGTAGCGGCCGAACCCGAACCCAACCCAAATAAATGGATAACATCTTTCAGAGAGCATCAATTCAAGAGATGATTGTCCATTTCTTTGATTCAGGAATTTAACTTAACCACTATTGCGTGGTAGCAGACTGAGCAACAAGTAACGTTACCCCTCGAAGACAATAAAAAGTTATTAAATGCCGTGATGCAAATGGTGTCTGGTACCCTTTGCCCACAGATTTTGAATCTCTGCTTATGATTCATGGGCCTCGAGTGGAGGGGGATTTTCTCTGCCTGCCCATTCTGAGCGTTTGTCTCTTCCGTGATTAACGACGTGTGTGGGTGTTCTGGCCCATCGGCTCAGGGAAGCTTCCGTCACACTGGAGATAAGGTTACTTCCTCTTTAGGTCCAAACTGAGGTTGAGCTCTGACCCCTGACCCCCACGCAGCAAGGAGGGCGGCAGGGGTGTCAGAGGACGTTGGCCGGACCCCCCTTTACTCGTCCATCACCTCCTGTGATTTATCAGGCTCAAACAGGCGTTCTCGTGTGTGTGTGTGTGTGTGTGTGTGTGTGTGTGTGTGTGTGTGTGTGTGTGTGTGTGTGTGTGTGTGTGTGTGTGTGTGTGTGTGTGTGTGTGTGTGTGTGTGTGTGTGTGTGTGTGTTTGTTTGTGTTTGTGAAAGAGAGAGGAAGGTCGCCTCATCATGTTTTCAGTCCATGTTCTCCAATCTCAAATGAAATACATGTTGATTCAGTCCCAAAACAGCGTGGACTGAAACATGGCTGTCACCGGCTCGGACATTATGAATGCTCCTCTGTCTCTAATGAATTAAGAACACACTTGCATGCGAACATGTCAAACGAGAAATTATTTTTAGCTGCTAATGGACCACTTTGGCTTTCTAAATGCCCCTCTGTCCCCCTCAAAGTCTCTTTAGAAGCAGGCGAGCACATGGATATTTTTAACCAACTCCTCGCGCCGCACACAGTTGCACAGCCATGCACACACTCACACACACTGTTACTGCTTTTTGATAGTCCTTTGATTAGAAATAAATACATCTACATAGTCACAAATTACAAAGAGAAGTGAGTCCATGTGTATGTTACTAGGTATGTATGCTACTACAGTATGTATGAATTCATTTATGCATGCTTGATTGTATATCTGTATACTGTACGTGTGTGTGTGTGTGTGTGTGTGTGTGTGTGTGTGTGTGTGTGTGTGTGTGTGTGTGTGTGTGTGTGTGTGTGTGTGTGTGTGTGTGTGTGTGTGTGTGCGCGCAGCTTTGTTGAGTGGGTGAGAAACAGGTGTTTTGGAGCTTTAAAGGGTTGATAACATGAGGCCATGGCTTTGAGTGAAAGATCACATCTGGCCCTTGGATTCCATTGTCATGAAATGAAACAGGAATGTGTGTGTGTGTGTGTGTGTAGGGGGGGCATTGCTAGGGTAAAGCACATCATGTGTTCGTTAAATAGAGAATCGGATCAAAAGGGGATGGGGTTGGGGGGGGGGTAATACACACCCTTCTACTACCTTGTTGAGCACAACACTGCTATTGTAAAACCGCCCCAACCTCCCGCCTCCATCCAGGGATGGGATGGGACAGGCCGGCCCTGCTGGCCCAGAATCAGAGCTCTTTTCTGGCCAGGGGAAGTGGCTTTGAAGCCCCCTTCCTCCAGCTGTCCGATTCCTCAACCCTATAATGAATGAAGAAGCTGTTAAAGGAGGCTAGGCAGGTGTGTGTGTGTGTGTGTGTGTGTGTGTGTGTGTGTGTGTGTGTGTGTGTGTGTGTGTGTGTGTGTGTGTGTGTGTGTGTGTGTGTGTGTGTGTGTGTGTGTGTGTGTGTGTGTGTCTGGGTACCAGCATGCCAATAGCATTTTGACAGCGGCAGGAACAAACGTGATTATGTCTTTCACACACACTCTCGTCCCAGTAGACAAAACAAAGTAACACACACAGACCAATTAGGTCCAAGGAATGTACTTCTTGTTGTGTGTGTCTGCTGGCTGTGGGAAGAGACTGTGGGAAGAGAGATGACAGCCACAGCACGAGGAAAGAATACACCGACATACAAAGACGTAAGACGCGCTCAAAGTATACAGACGTCGCCTTCATGTTTGGGGTATTTTTTTTTTCACACAAACTAATTACTTGCTTTACTTTTTTCTGATGTAATGTTTTTGATTGGAAGCTTGCACGCCAACGCAAGTGTCAAATACACTCAGTATGCGTGTGCGTCATGTACACAGTTCAAGGTGATTTACTGCGGGGTGAATGGTCTGCGGGGGTTTGGGAGGAGCCGTAATACGTCTGAGGGAAGCTCTAGTGGGGGGTTTGCAGGCACCGCCGCTCGGCTCCGTGGTGGGGTTCAGCTGTGATTTGTTGCCGGGGTCCCCACATTGACGCTCGCACGGTCAACCTCAGCCCATGGAACCGTAGCGACCGCGGCAGAATGAATCCCTTGTGCCGCGCTCGTCCTCGCTGCACACTCCGATTCCTGGTCTCGGATATTCCTGGTCTTCCACTCCTCCCGAGCTTCCTGCTTCCCTCCTCAGTTTTTCTATCCCTCCACTCCGCATGACACATTCCCCAGTCCGGTGCCTCCCCGAGCACCCCTGATGGTGGGGGTGGTGGTGATGATGATGATGATGATAATGATGATGATGACGATGACGATGACGAAGACGATAATGATGAAGAAGCCGTGGTGGGGCTGCAGCTGCTGTTTGGGCTGGTATTGGTGGTGGTAGAGGTGGAGAAAGGGCCCAGATGACGCAGGCTGGGGTTGAGCGGTGAGGCCAGCGCAGGGTGGGACTGTGGGAAGCATTAGGGCTGTGGTGGTGGTGTGGGGATGTTTGGCTGAAATTTTGATAGAAGGAGGCAGAAGCAGCTGAAAAAGACTGTTTAGTTTATTTTATTTTTTGGGGGGTAGGTGGACTAGATTAGCATTTCCGGAGACTGCCACTCAACTCAAGTCACCGGAGCTATTTAAAACCATGTAAAGTATAGAAATGTTTGGGATGGTTCTTTTAAAAGGTGAGGGAGGGGGTTGCAATGAGATTGCTGTTTTGGGTGGGCTGGCAGTGATCCAGCTGAGCTTCACCTCCCCAAATAGTTCTTAGTGTGCTTATTTTGCTATACTGTAAATAGCATTGGTGGCAGATATGGTTATTTTTACATTATTATTATTATTATTATTAATCTAGTGGGTATTAGGGCTGGACAATATTGACAGAATCAAATATCACAATATTCTTTTACAAATACCTCAATATTGATCATTTGACGATATTTTGGGCTTGACTTTCATAAGATATTCACACTCATGAAAGGTTTAAGAAACCATCAGTAATAATATGGATATTATGACCAATCAGGACAGCTAGAAGAACTATGAAGTTCCGAAAATGGCATTACTTTTAAAGCCTTAAAGACAACATTTAACTGTATTGTGCCACGAGAACCAAAATCCCAGATGATATTATTGAGATATACCGCCCAGCCGCCGAGTGGGAATAAAACTTCGTTTAAAGACATGCAAATGGCTGCAGCACGGAGGCCTCAAGAGCATCGATGTGCTGATTCCGTGCTGATTCATAGACTGGCACCGTATTAATCGACGCAGGCTCCACCCGCTGACACATCAGGTGTTCCGCACTTCCTTCTCCACCACTAATGCAAAATAACTTGTTAAAATGGCCCCTCGGCGTCAGAAAAGGATGTTTCCGAGTGAGCTAATCAGGTCCCATCTCGGTTGGCCAATCACGTGACGTTATCTTGTCTCATGGAGGGTTACCATGGTTACGGAGGCAATAAACCTTGGGGGAAGGGTTTGTGCATCAAGTCAAGGCCTTTTGGAAAATAATGGAGACAGAGAAAGCCAGACCATGTCTGCTAAAGCAGTTGGCGCACCAGATGCTTGAATTTGACTTTATTCATTGATGTTATTCATTGATTTTTGTGTTTGATACATGAGCGTCACCCTTTTATCCTTTCGTCCTTCAAGATTGAAATAACATTTTCGTTATTATCACAGTGAATTTTTGCCTCCATGATTGTCGTACAGTACTGTACATACATCAGTATGACCATACTGTATGTGTGTGTGTATATTTACAGTATATGTGTGTGTGTATATACACAGTATATAAACTATATACGGTATATATTAGTGGTCGTCTGATATGGGTTTTTTCAATGGCCGATACAGATATTTTGAGAGCAGGGCGTGGCCGATGGCCGAAATATAATGCCGATATCATGTTTTTTTTCTCTTGCATCTGATAAAATCTGTTATAATAATAACAGATGAGACATAAAATTGCTGAACTTAAAGGTACATTTATATAACACTAATGTTATTGTCTGCATTTTTTCTGCAGTGCACTTATTGAAAAAAATTTAGCGACTAAATAAATGTCCACAGGTAATCAAAAAAGTAAACTTTGTCAAAAAAAAACCCCAAAAAAACATGTATCTAAAAATGAATAATTCTAAACGATAAATAAAATAATAATAACGCCGTCATATTAAAGTCTTTTCGGGAAATACAGTCTACCCTTAACAGAAGTGCAGGGTGTATTATTTACAAGGAAAGAATTTGTCGTCAAGTTTTTACTAAATTAAGTCCCATGGCAACGGAGAGACGGTGTGACTTGGCACGGGACACACTATGTTTGTAACGTTTGCAACGAGACGGAACGGGACAGTCCCTTAACTCAGTTGTGTTTAAAAAAAAATGTTAAAGTTTAAGTTGGAAAACACAAAAATAAATAGATCTAAGATAAAATGACAGGAAAATCGCCACGGGAACACACGGCGCAGCACAGTCTGGAGGAGAAAGGGGAAAAATCCACTCCAAATCTCGAGGTTAGGTTTTACGTTCTGTCCCAAATGCAAAGTATTTCCAAACAGCCCTCCTGCTGATTTCTTTCAAAAGCGGTCACGGAGGCTCGGCTCTTGCCGTCTTTAATGAGCTAACACCATAACGAGCCGAAGTGAATGAGACTAGTGAAGACAGTGAGTGAGAGGAGACAGGGCTATGTGGGCACCGCAGTGTGTGTGACCCTCTGTGGGAGAGAAGAGAGAGCGAGGAAGCAGCTGCTACCGGTATATCCATAGTACGGAAAATGAGTATTGAAACCCTTTCAAATATTTAGAAGCCGTGTGTATAGGAAAATTTTAGTGTCAAAGTATTTGTACAGGAAAATATTAGTGTCAAAATATTTGTGACACTAGTCTGCAGACATTTTTTGTTTATCGGCCTTGTGAGCGCAGGCATTGGCCAGTGGCCATTATGTCAAAAATGTGCAGATATCGGCCCGATTAATCGGTCGACCATTGGTATATATATATATATATAGTGTGTCAGTAGTTTTTGCTTGTTTACTATTTGTTGTCAAATGTATGTGTGTGTTATTGTATGGTGTGGTACCTGCAGCCGTTCCCACTGTGTTTTGAATTGAGTCCCTACATTACACTATATTACACAAGTCGGATGCTACAGAGAGAAGGAATGAGAGAGACTTGTGGAGGAAAGATGTAGTGTGGGAGCGGACTCCCTCAGGGAGCCTCGCTGCGGCGTACTAAACGTGGCGTCGATTCTGTCAATGGGATCTGGGCTTCCATCCCTTTTCCCCTGTTTAAGGTTCTGCTTTCCAGTGAGCAGATGCTTTCCTTCTCCGTGCTCAGCGTCATAGGAACAAGCGCGTATCGTAATAAGATTTAAGAAAAAAAAAAAACATGCTGTAAATGTTAATGAAAGGTGCTGCTCCAGCAGCGGCATTCCTTTCTCAGTGAATTTATGGAGCGTTGGATAAACAGTGGATATGTTGATGATGCAGGCGTGGCTTACTCTTCCTTTGGAAAAAGCAGAAAAACCCAATTCGCAGAACCTTTTTTTTTTTCCCTCCTTAAAGTGGAGTCAGGTTATTTATGTTTGCTGGTTTTATATACTGTACACATGTCGGCAGTTGTCCTGTCAGCGTTCTTGCTGCGAGCCTCGCTATGTTCGAATGAGCGGGAGCTCTATGGGGAAATGTCATATTCCTTTTAAAAATAGAGGAGAAGAAAATGGGCGGACGACAAGAGAAATGAGGTTTGGCACCCACCTTACAAACTGCTACCGACCCTCTTTCCTGTCGCATTTCTCTCGTCCATTTTCTGTCATTATGTCCTCTGGTTTGGCCGGTTACTCATCGCCGCTCCGCGTGCCAAAGTAAAGGTCAGCTGCTGGCCAACTTTTTTGGGATAGAAACACAACAAGCAGGAACACTCTTAAGCCCCGTCGTCTCCAGGAGACGACGCCCAAGCACGACGCGGAACAGGGGCGAATGGATCTGCGAGCGCCGCAGCCGCCTTGCGCGGCGTTTCTTTCTGTCGCCGCCACCAATGCCCGCGCTGACACTTCATGGTTACGTAAAAAGTTATCACCTTGTCCACAATTACTCTGACAACCGAGCGCCGCATAGAACAGAAAAATGAACCTAGTTTTATGGGGGTTACGTAAGGTGTCATCATTTGTCGGCTTGATTACACGGGCCGAGGTTATAGAATGACACTAGATGTGACGGCTGCCCTTTAAGTTGTTTTTTCTTCTACGTCGTCCACAGTCGACAGATAGTGGGGAAGAATGACAGTTTCACCTTTTTTGTTTTTTAGAGATCCAACCCGGCTTGCCAGTTCCTTTCCTCCTGTCGTAGCGCATGTAAATAAAGGCCATATAAGGCGGCTTGTGGAGTCAGGGTTTCATCCGGTGGTGGTCTTTGACCCCCCCCCCCCCCCCCCCGCTCAGTGCTGTCTCAACACTGAGTGTCGACGCCCTATTATCCACATACCAAACTCGGACCTCACTGACTGTCCCACCTGCCGATGCCGCTTCCCGAGGAGACTGGAATATGTTGTGCCGCAAAGACTCGAAAAATAATAGTTTCGTTGAAGTCACTTCACCCATTCTGTCCTTTTTTCAGCGGGCCTCCAGTAAAAATGAGTCCTTAATGAGGTTAATCTTTCTTTGTATTTTATATATATATATATATATATATATATATATATATACACATGAATATAATATATTTTAATTATATATTATTGTAATACATTTTTTTACATATCTGTAAATATAATATATTTACACTTTTTAAATTATTATCCCAAATTATATGTATATATTTTTTTTAGCTACCAGAAGTTTTTTGTTTTTTTTGTTTTTTTTCAAGTTTTAACATTGCTATGTGCATGTGTCTTGTATATATTAGCCTGATATTGCAGTGTGCTTTATTTATTTTCCTGGATGTGTTGAGGGGAAAGGTCTCTGGTTTCTGCGTATTTATTTGCCTTTTTCCTTTTGTTTCGTGGGGCCCTCATCTCACACGCGGGTCCAAGAACAGACACAGTGTGTGCACGAGACCGGGAACGCAGCGGAGCTTCCGATGGAGGCTTGGGATGAGAGGTTCTTTTGATGTTTGATGCATTTACACACAGTCACCTCAGTGACCAATTCTCCATGTCTTCTTCCCCCTCCCCTCCACCAGGCGTTCTGTCTCTCCCAGCCCACTTCAGCCCCTACACGGAGGGCCAGCAGACCACGGTGGAGAGCAGGGAGGATGCCTATGCTCAGCTGGAGCTGAGGACCCTGGAGCAGTCGCTGCTGGCCACCTGCGTCGGAAGCATCTCCGAACTCAGTGAGTGGACACGGCTTCATTTATGTCAACATTTCCCATCCGCAGACCAAATCAATTCTTAATCTTAATCTCTTAACGGTGAAGCTAATTGCCGAGCCGTTGCTTCAACAAATACGAACGTAGTGTACAGGAAAATGGTCGGGGGCGAGTTAAGAATGTGTGTGCTGACTAGCAAATGGGCTAAAACGGACAAAAAGGAGAACAACTCTCAACAAAAGTAAGAATGACCCTTCATTGAGAAAGGCAAAACAAAACAGATGAGTCGTTATTTCAAAACCAATTCACACTCCCGATGTTTGTTCAACCCGCCTCTCCTCCCATCTCCACCATCTCCAGAAGACAGTAAGCAGATTGTGTCTTCCTCTCTTGCCAAAATCTCTATTACTGCAGACATCACGTGGGAAGCATTGAGCGGTGATA
>NC_137201.1:13785807-13825807 GCF_960531495.2 Zeus faber | reverse complement strand
CCCCTCTCGCTCTCTCTCTCTTGGCCAAGTCTCCATGTGTCTTTTCTGCGGCAACTTAAATCTGGCCCCTCTTTTCAACTCATACTCTGCCCCTTCAGTCACGCACTAGGATGTTATCTACATCCCCTCTCTCTCATATCTTCTGTGTGCCTCTTCTCTCCTGAATGTTTCGGCTTGTGGTCGTTTTCGGGTCTTCTAATAGTTTGCCGTTTCCTATACGATATCTCTGCACGGCAGCGTTTCCCCGACGGAACGCAGCCCGAGTCCCGCACCCTCCTCGCCAGCTTTTTAACAGAACTTAACCTTTGAGCTGCTCTGCTTCTGGCGCCCGACTGATAACCAACAGTATGACCTTATGTTAGTAACTGAGCGGTGTCAGCAGAGAAAAAGCTGATTGTCCGGTTAAAACCCGTGATCTACCGCAGTCTACTGTGCCCATCTGTCAGACTGTTAACTCTTTCGGTGATTTAAAATGAATGGCTGTTTAGACTGGCCGTCTGGCTGTGCTTACTGTTAATGACTCCACTAATGGGACAGACCGCTTCAGTAATGGAGGGATGGAGGAAGGTGGAGCATTGCTTAGGGAAAGTCAGAATGTGAAAAGGGTTAAAGGAAGAGGGAGATCCGGCTTCCGAACCTCAGGGGCTGTAGTAGACACAAATGCCTCCCGCTCTGGCTGACTGTGACAAAGGGTGTTTTCTCTCAGCCAACCAACTAAGAGATCTTATTCTGATCACATTCTGACGTGACTGGATGGAGCAAACGTCTCGGAAAATATTGTGTGTTATATTTCCAAAACTATTAGCCGCTGATCACTCGCTCTCTCTACTTCCCGTTTCCCTCTCACAGGTGACCTGGTGTCCCGTGCCATGCACCACATGCAGCGTCTGAGCGCCGTGCGCCCGGGGCTGAGCCCCGCCCGCCACGCCCGTCCCCAGCAGCCGGTGTCCTGGTCACCGGATGCACTCCACACCCTCTACTACTTCCTGCGCTGTCCCCAGATGGAGTCCATGGAGAACCCCAACCTGGACCCTCCGCGCATGGCACTCAGCAAGGAGAGGTGGGCGTCACCGACGTGAACCGTCAGCGATTGTCTCTCCGAGCGTCCGAGCTTTTCCTCTCATTGCTTTGGTCGCTTTGTCATGTTTACCTGATCGCATCACTCACGAAAAAGATAAAGGCGCCATCCGTCCGATGGGGTTAGGTTCAATCCAAACACAGCGAGCATCGACTGCACTTCAATACACAAGCATCCAACCACAGGAGTAGGGGTGCAGCGGATCACGGTTTTGAGCCGCGGATCGGATCATTTTTCGGATCGGCGAATTAAGAAAAAGAAAGCGAGATGAACATAACTTTGCTTTCCATTTATTCCGTCAAACACTTAAAACAAGGAACTTTAGCCCATGGACTTAAATGAAAACAACATACAAGCTGTCCAATGTTTAAATACTCAATAATTATATTAATGTGCAATATGAGGCACGCATGATACCATCTTCCTTTAAACACGGTACTGAATGAAATAATATGGTTAGATCCGCCCCCAGTAATCAAATTTTATTCCAATAGAAACCATTATCATGTTAAGGCCAGGCAAGGCAGCCATCCCCACCCTTTTTGGCCTCAAGCACATTACCCTACAACGATTGAAGTGTTAATATGGCTGCAGGTCAATGACAGGAAGAGAGCATGTTCCAGGTGTAAATGTCAGCCTGATGAAGCAGTGACTAGCAGCTTGAAGGTGCCAATTAGGTTGGAGACCTCAAAATGAAAGGTGTTAGGAGGCGCTAAAAGCCTTCAAATCTTTTGGCCGTGTCCTTTTTTCCCCCCCTCTCCTTTGTCCCTTGATGAAGGTCATTTTAGTCTCCTCTCATTCCTCGGCAATGTCAGTTTGAAGAACGTCGCTAAACCTCAAACGTAATCCGGCGAGACGCGAGTTCGCGGGGAACATATCTTGTGTCACACCTCAATCGACCAGTTAACATTAAACTCATCTCGAATTTTAAATCTGTTCTTATTCTGGCGGAATTCATGCTCCCAGTCCCTTGAGGTGTTTTCAGTGGGCCGAGGGGGAAAAGTGTCAGCTGTTTGAGGAACTCGGGAGGTCAAGCGGTCCATTATGTTAGTGACGTGTTTTGACGTTGCTATGGAAAGCGGACAGCAGCTGAGTCACGACCGTTACATTTCTTCCAGTGTCGAGCGGCCGGACATTGTGAAAGCTTTGCATCACATCGGGCCTGTTTGTAAACTGGAGTCAGAAGTGAGTCCCGTCGCGTCGAAATTCAACAGTTCTCAGAAAAAGTTACGTCAATCCGAGGGACGGCCATCTGGAGGAAATGTGATTGTTTTGACAAGATTTGAGACTGTGTTTGTCTGTGACAGTCAGTGGAAGAGGAAGACAGCGAGTCTGAGGCTGATAGGCAGCTCCGTCCCCCAGGTTCCTCTCTGAGAGAAACAAAACAGAAAAAGGAATAGTCAGGGACATGTTGTCCGTGCAGGAGCGGCTATATATTCAAAAAACGTCAGAGGAAAGTGCTCCCGTGTGCGTATGCGTAAAGGTCAATCGCACGTTTTAGATTGACGGATGAAGTTTTTTTTTGTTCACTTGTTGTAAACCGTTTGGTGGGAGCACATGTCCTCGCTTGCTGTTTCTGCCTGCATATTTCTGATGCATGTGTTTGTGATTGCTGAGTCGGGAACGCCTGCAAAGTATTTATGCTCGATTTCGAAGACGTGGTGTGTGTGTGTGTGTGTGTGTGTGTGTGTGTGTGTGTGTGTGTGTGTGTGTGTGTGTGTGTGTGTGTGTGTGTGTGTGTGTGTGTGTGTGTGTGTGTGTGTGTGTGTGTGTCAAAGTCCACACACACACAAGCAAGTGTATTATTGCACGCAGTATAATCCAGCTGTGCAGCGTACATCTAGTGATAAATAGGCACAGTGTGAGCGAGCAGAGGTGGGTGCTCATTAGCATCAAAGAGTAGGCAACGTGGAACTGACACCCCTCTCTCCCTGCCCTTTGCCCCCTCGTCCACGCCGTCTTCAGATGTTTTTAATCTCGGGTGTGCGTCGGTCTGCCTGCGACGCCGGCCTCTGTGATACGGGGAGCGTCTGCGATCACCGCGATGCTCGCGCCGTGCGGGATGAGACGTCTCGGCTGCTTTGTGTCCGACTTGTGTCTGTGTGTTTGCGTTTCCTGGCCTGTGCCTGTCCAACGCCGCGGACGCGCTGCAAGACTTTCAACGTCGTCAGGTCGCTGTACTGTTCACGCTACACAACTTTCGGTGACAGGGTGTCACACATTACAAGATCTTTCACCAGGATCGATCCCCGACATGTCCGTCGGGTCTCCAAACTACGTTTTGTTACCAAAACACACAGGAGTGTGACTTTGGAAATGAAGCCATACCATGCGCAGGACAGGATTATATCTTTATTAGATTCTTGACCGCTGTAAAAATGATAAATATGCATTAAAAACCTAGCGAAGAAAAGTAAAATAGGTATGCTGTGTTTCTGGCCGCTGCGCCGTACACTCCCCGTCTCTCCTTCTCGACTCCTCCCTCCTCCCGAGTCCACCCCAGCATACCAGATATTAAACCCGCTTGACAACTCGCCGGCCTCTGCGAGCCGCCAGGAGAGCGCTCGGAGTCGCGTCGTGAGCCGTGCGTGCCCCGCGCTCGTCGCTCACGGGAGCGCCCAGTGATTTTTTTCCTCCCGATCCAGGGCTTCGCTCGGCGATCTCCGAAAAATAACCCCGTCGGCGGGCGGAAAAAAAAAAAACAGGCCGGAATCACGTCGTCTGAGCTCAGCGTAACCGGGTGAGTCGGAGTGGACCTCGAGTGGAGTCAGGCGTGGCGGACCTGGTAGTGATTACAACGAGCGCCTCCTGTAAAAATACCGACTCCTCTCCCGGCCTCTCCATCCCTCTGGCTCAACCATCCAGTGAAAACGTCGTATTAAAAAAAAAAAAAAAAGATCCCCCGTGGAAAGTCAGACCGCGGAACTGTGTGGCCCACGACATCAAGCGTCATCGTAGGCTCCCGCTAAGTAGGAATCGGGGGGGAGAAAGGGATCCGAAAAAAACACACCCCTCTTTCTTTTTTTTTTTTAGTTGCAATTCCTTCGGCCCCGGCTTCGGAGGCCGCGAGGGCGCCGTCGTTTGTGCGTCGACTCGTTCTCCCGGGCGGGGCCGCGGTTTAAACCCATAATTCGTTCGTCTGGAAAAGTGGCATCGTAACAACAACAAGAAAACATCAAAAGGAGGAACTCTCATTAATGCACAGAAATGTAAAGCCTTTCTCCGCCATGGATGCAAGCCTCCCCTCTCAATTCATCTTGCAGATCATGAGTAACTTCATCCTGTAGAGGCGACCACCCAGAGCCCTCCTCCCTCTCTTTGTGAATGGGAGGCAGCGCTAATGGTTAGATGTGTTGCATTGATAAGAAGTAGCCGATGGAAGTTTCTCCTAACTGCGGCTACAAGTTCAGATACCGTTTCTGTTTCCCCGAGTGGACCCCAAATGGTGTAATCCGACTCTTTATCAGCACTAAAGCCTGACCTCCGGCTCGCCCTTGATGGGGGTCTGGCTCAAGATGTGATCGCAGCATTTCGCCGCTCATAAAACGAAACCACATTGGCTTTCGGGAACTTCGGTCGCAATATGTTTCCCGTGCAACATGTCTGATCTTGCGGTCGAGGAGAAGAGGTAGTACTTTTCAGGTTGGACAGGTTGGCGCTCCCAGGTTCGCACACACACACACACACACCCACACACACACACACACACACACACACACACACCCACACACCTGACCGAAATCTGAGCGCTTGACTGCCTTTTTACGGCGAACCAGGTGGCGGGTCGCCGTGAATCAAAGTCACCGTAAATGTGCGCGGCGTTTGAACATGTGTGAGTGAGGGGGTGCGTTGGTGAGTGTTTGTGTCCACATCCCCCCTGTTCTCACTGCGCGGCGTCAGGGCGGGTCAGGTCAGTCGGTTAGCCGGCAGCGCTATCTAGTTTCAGCGTCTTAACAGCCGTCCGCCTTTGATGTGAGCGCTCCCGGGTGTATGTGGGGGTGGGTGAGGGGCCGGGGGCGGTTTAGGCCGAGGGGGCCAAACCCCAGACGTAGAGTCCAGACTGAGGGGGTCCCTCGGCGGTCGCCGACAGAGCGGCGGAAAGAGGGGAGTGCGAGGACAAGCGATAGAGAACCAGATAGAGTCACATTAGCACGTAGGTGACGATGGGAGGGTGACGGAGGCGAGCAGACGGGGCCCGTCTGTCAGCTTTCATGGGTCACTGGCGAAAGGTGTGTACACGCAGGGCTGGATATCAGATCCTCTGTGTGGAAAAGCCCAACACACATGCCCCCAGCACACACGCAAACGTACGTTGGTGCGCACTCAGTGTATGGTTTCAATCGCCGTTTGAGATAAGGGCTGTCCGTGAGAAACAATAGACAACAGTTTTCATGAGGTACACCCCATGTATTTGTTTTTTTTTCGTCAAAAAACATTTGCTAACTTGGAATCTCGGCTGGTTCAGCACTAATGGTGAAGCAAAGCGAAAAGCTTTCTAAGGATCAATATCTGCGTTAAGTGTCGAAGAGGCCGGAGTTAGATGTTGTTAGGCGCATTAACGCCACGTGGTGCGCACGCCTGGAAGCAAGTGTTTTGTAAGGTAGCAGGGTGTCTTCCTGAAGGACCCACACGCAAACATAGAAAATAAAAACACACATTACATTATATGCATTGCAGATATGAACAAATATTGAGCGCATTACCAGCAGTTAAGTATCAATTTACCCCACTGCTGCCCACACATCTTCTAACGCCCCCCCCATCCCCCGCACGCCCCCAAACCATTTCCCCCAACAACCACCTAAACCTACCCCACCCTCCTCCCTCCCGGCCAGCCAGGCAGCCACCCGCAATCCCCTTCTTTCCCCAAACCACAACTCTCCATTCCTACCTCCAACCCACCAAGCAGCTCCTGAGCTCGTCAACCGGGCAGCGGCAGCTCCTCCACCCCCTTCCCCAAATATCCCCGCACGCCTGCGGTTCCCAGCGGACCCACGGAGGGCCCCGATGAAGGTGCAATGTGTGTGTGTGTGTGTGTGTGTGTGTGTGTGTGTGTGTGTGTGTGTGTGTGTGTGTGTGTGTGTGTGTGTGTGTGTGTGTGTGTGTGTGTGTGTGTGTGTGTGTGTGTGTGTGTGTGTGTGTGTGTGTGCGCGCGCGCGCGCGAACGGGTGTAGGTGCGTTTGTGTCCCAGGGACGAGGAAAGGCGCCGTCCAAAGCGCGTCCCATTTAGCGTTTCAGAGTCTTGCGGTTCTGCTTCTCTGTAGGTACCTGCTGCAAATACAGTGTGGAGGGCGAGCTGCACCGCGGGGGGTCTCACTGCTCATTAACAGTCATCACAGGCCGCGTTCAATGCATACGTTGATGATTTATGCATGTGTGCTCTATAGGAATACATGAATAAAGAGTGTGTGTCTGTATACATCTGCGTTCACGATATGTGGGTCTCCCCGCCCGACGAAGATAAACAGACAACACTAAGAATAATATCACGGCGGAGGGGGGCGGGAGGCCGGGCAAGTCACCGGAGATAAGACGGCGAATGTGTTCAAACACTCATTAACACAGTCTGACTGATGCTTCAAAGCTTTGAAAGCAAACAACAACGCGGACGAGAATAATGTGCCATTGTTTGGCCCGGCCCATTCTGTACGCATATGGCGGCGGCGGTGGTGGGGGGTTGATAGAGGAGAAGAGGCCCGACGATCTCCAGTGTTTTCCAAAGCGACCGGGAACAGTTGTGATAGTGGAACAAAGGAGGGGGAGATGGACGGAGATAACACGGAGAATTAGGAAGGCGGCGAGTCGGGCCCAGCACACAACGACCATTGTCACAAATTACCATTGTCGGGGCAGCACGTGCGTTACTAGTGGTGGGAAGATGAGAGAAATCAATATCAAATCTTTTATAGTGGAAAATGGGATGACAACGTCAGCTTAACGAGAGGAAATGAGCCGGAAATTTAAATTAAAAGAAAAGAAAAATTGAACCAAGCGTTGTTTGATCATGAGATGTCACTGTGGTGAACATTTGACAGGTGTAGGGAAAAAAACCCAAAACTGGACGTATAGAAAATCATTTCATATGAATTGTCTAAAATCCCGACTTTAGCTAAGCCCTGACTTTGATTTGGCCAGATGACCTAAAAGCGAAAGAAAAGAAAAGTAAAAAATCTTAAAAGTTCAAAAGTTGAATCCAAATTCATTCATCTTTGCAGGCCCGAGGTGAAAATCGCTTTCATGTCAAGTGGATTGCGTTTTTATACTGTTTTCCCTTTTTCTGTACGAGACCTTCCTCAAAGTTAATGTTGGAAATGCCTCTGCGCTTCTGTATCCCCTCCTGTTGTCAAAGAGTTAGGTTCAAAACTTTACAACCTGGCAAAGGATGCACAAAGATCACATACAGGACCTGTTGTGCACCTCGGTGAGTGGGTGGGTCATGTCGTGTCTTTTGACGTGAGTTGACGTTTTCCACCCCGGACCAAGTGAGTCGGTGATGTCATGGGATAGAGACGCGCTTGCACAATAACACACCCTGCCCTGCAAACTCCTTCCACAGGTCAAAATACACAGCCTGCACACGCACAGTTCGAACGGGAGTGGTTTTTTTTAACCACCGTGCGCTCGCCCCGTGAAACCTTTTCAAATTCCACTTAAAAAAAAATAAATAAAAAAAGCATAAATACTGGAAATGAGCTCCTGTGTCGCGAGATCAAAATCGCGAGGCTGTACGAATTCAACCGATTCATCAGTTCCCTCCAGCGTAGCAGCTCTGTGTTTATCGAGTTTCGCCGTGATAGTGACGACTATCCGTAGCCGTGAAAGGTTCCACTCTTTTTTTTTTTGAGAGAGAGAGAGATCCGGTTCTTGACGAGTCACTCAGTAACAGGAGTCGTTCGGTTGTTTTCGAACTATTTTTTCGTTCCGTTTCGCTCGCCCACTCTCGTGCCTTTGCCGGAGTGGCTCCCCAGTCATTTAAAAGAGTTTGTTGCTATGGCATCGCTGTAAGTTGGCTGTAATAATAAGCACAGTCAGAGACGTTTCTGACGTTTTTACTTCTTAACAGGATGGCGCTGTAGTGTGGTGGGATTGACTCATTGTAGAAAGTGTGCCGTGGCGGGGGGGGGGGGTTGGGAAACACTGGCTTATAAAAGATATATCTCTGTTTTTTTTCTACCCATAGGCCTTTTCTGCTGCTTCCTCCTCTGATGGAGTGGATGCGCGTGGCCATCGTCCACGCAGAGCATCGCAGGAGCCTGTTGGTGGACAGCGACGACGTCCGGCAGACCGCCCGGCAACTGTTGCCGGGGCTGGACTGCGAACCCAGACAGCTCAAGTAAGAGTCATTAAAAAGTCACTTTGGCATTATTTGGCTCCTTGTATTGGTATTGGTATCGGTATCGGCACGTGGACTTATTACGTTCGTTATTCACCCTCCCCCTCGCCCGCCCGTCCCTCTCTCCTTTCAGACCCGAGTGCTGCTTCAGCTCCTTCAAGCGTCTGGACTCCAAGGCGGCCACGGACAAGTTCCACCTGGACCTGGGCTTCCGCATGCTCAACTGCGGCCGCACCGACCTGATCGGCCAGGCCATCGGGCTGCTGGGGCCCGACGGGGTCAACAGCATGGACGACCAGGTACGAATATGATGTTTTAAGAATTCATGGATCACACCCCCCCCCCCCCCCCCCCCCCACCCAAAACCTCATCTGCTATTCCTTCCATGCTTCCCCGTTCATCTTCCTCTTGTCCTCTCCCCCTGAACCAGGGCATGACCCCCCTGATGTACGCCTGCTCGGCCGGAGACGAGGCCCTGGTCCAGATGCTGATCGATGCCGGGGCCAACCTGGACGTGGCGGTGAGAACACCTCTTGTTTAAAACAAAAATAAAATAAAAATTGCTTCGCCGATCCACATACGGGTCGGGTGTGTCTTTTAAAATTCACGGAAGCGGCAACAGGTGGCATACGGCGCCTGCCAATAACCCGCCTATTGTGTTGAAATGATTATTTCATGTATTATTTACCGGCCCCAGGTCCCGCCCTGCTCCCCAAAACACCCGTCTGTGCACCAGGACAGTCGACACTGGGCAGCGCTCACCTTCGCCGTGCTGCATGGACACATCTCCGTGGTGCAGGTACGAAGCCCTGCACACACCAATACACACACACACACACACACACACACACACACACTAATACACCAACCATGTAGCCACTGTTCTTTTATTTTAGAATTATTTTACTTGTTTATAGGTTTACTCTAAATTGCCAATTATTTTAATTTATTTCTATTATTTCTTTTAACAAATCATTTTTTTAATATATATTTTTAAGGTTTTGCCATTTTTTGACTTTCTCTGTTCATTTTTAGGTTTTGCCATTTTTTCAATTTTTTTTCAAATTTTTGGGTTTATTTTTTTCCGCAACTTCTTGTTTGTCTTTTATTTTTAGGTTAATTTTTATTGTATATTGTTCATATTTAGGTCTGCTGTTCATTGCCAAAATGTTCTTGTCTATTGTTTATTATAGGCAATTTTTTTGTTTATACTTGTTTTTTAGGTTTATTGCATATTGACAAATATTCTCTTTTTTTATTATTTCATTTTATTATTATTATTGATTATTGTTTTGGATGTGTAACACTGCAATTTCCCTCTGGGGATGAATGCAGTGTCTGCCTCCCTCCCGACCTGACATTACCTAACTTACAGGCTGTATTTCCAAGAGGGAGTAACCTGAGATATAAATGTAGTTTGCTTCACTTTCTGCCGCTCCATGTACTATTAAAACCCTCCGCTGACAAATGTGAGGTCAGAGGTCGGAGCCGTTACTGAAATGCAGAATGTCAAACACACCACGAGCGAGCAGATGGTATGTGTAACCCGTGGATACGACGCGTCTCCTTCCGCAGCTCCTGCTGGACGCGGGGGCCAACGTGGAGGGGGCGGCGGTGCGCAACGGACAGGAGAGCACGGCCGACACCCCCATACAGCTGGCCTCGGCGGCAGGTGGGGCCACGTGCGCGCGCCACACACCACCATGTGTTTATTATGTGCAAGCGTGTTCCGGGGGGCTAGGCCTGCGTTCGGGTGTCTCGCTGTGAAACCCGCTGTGTGGTTGGGTTTGAGTAATTGTTTTTCGGAAGATTGCCGGTTCGATCCCCGGCTAGTCCTGGTGGCGTGCTGATGTGTCCTTGAGCAAGACACGTGACCCCTTAAATGCTCCCCAGGCGCCGCTTCATGGCAGCCCACTGCTCCTAGATACACCAATTACTGGGATGAGTAAGATGCAGAGAAATACATTTTGTTGCCTCAGTACACAGTGCAATGACAGTTGGTTGAATCAAATCTAATTTCACATAATGCGAGGAACCTTTGTGAGTCACTGAATGGGGTTGAGGGGTTTATGAGGTGGGGGCTTGGGTCAAATTTGGTTAACTTATACACCCATATGTACTGAGATAATCATGACCAAATACATGATTAGGATGTGACCGTAGCCTTGGTTTAGTTACCCAGACCTCATAGAACCATACGGGTTTCAAATCAAGCTGTTTACTAGTCAGCACTTTAGCATTTTACACATTTGATATTACTACCTTATTTATATTTTATTATATTTTAAGTGTTTTGGTCAAAGTAACTTAACTGAGCGTGTTTTATTATTGTTAATTCCATTTGAAAAGGATTGCTTTAACAAATAAATTATACGTAAAATATTAGGTAACTTTGACAAAAATGCATGTTGGCATGATTACTACTAGGAATACTTTAAAGTTGAGTTTTCACCATACTGTTCAAATTGACCAAAAACCCCAAACTCGATACGGTATTAAAAGAGCAAGAAATGGGAGCTCTCGTCAGGAATACGGTGGGTTGTATAGAATTTGAGCTAAAACAAATTTTTCGACACTGTTCATTAAAGTCAATGGAACAGAAGGCTACCGAGCAAAGGGTGCGGCTATTATTTCCGTCTTTTCCCCCACCGATAACATCCCAAGATATGAATCATTATGGTGATGGGGTCGGACCGCAGGCGGGAGAAGCAGGGGTACATGAAAGACAGGAATTAGGGAATGAAAGGCTTGTGTAAACCAGGATGGAGGGAGGGAGCCGGAGCGTGCGGTGGCTCAGAAGCCTCTGGGCGGCATTCCTCAGCGGAATACTCGCAAGCCACACATAGCTGTAGTAAATGGGACACGCTCTACACACACACACACACACACACACACACGCATACACACAAATGTATGAATGGTCCAAGTGTGTCAAGTGTGTGAGCATTTGTGTTCACGTTCGTATATGTACCTTAAAAGAGTGTGTGTGTGTGTGTGTGTGTGCGCGTGTGCGTGTATAGGTAATTATGAGATGGTGAGTTTGCTGCTGGCCCGAGGCGCCGACCCCCTGTCCAAGACCCACGATGGGAACGCTCTCACGTCCTCGCTCTACGAGGACATGAACTGCTTCAGCCACGCTGCCGCGCACGGACACAGGTTTGTCTCCACCCTCTGGACACATGCGGTACCGCTTTTAGCCTTCTTTTCTTATATCAAAGATCAATATAACAACAAGGTATGTGAATAGAGTAGATGGATACAGAGATAGATAGATAGATAGATAGATAGATAGATAGAAAAGGGGGAAAATGTATAATATACAATAAACCTAGAACAACATTTTGACAAAAATATTCAAAAATAATAAACCTAGATACATAAATACTCATCACTATTCATCAGTTCATCCCTGGAGGGAAATTGCCGTTTCGCAGCAGCAGCTCACGTCAGAGCAAATAGCCAATACAATTTTAGGAAAATAAGCAGTTAAGCAGTAAACCTCTGTATTAACAATTTGAAGTTTAAAGCAGGACAATTGTTCATGTATGCATAAATATATGCAGATATTTACCAATGACAGTATATTTGTTGGGTATTATGTAGCATATATTGGGTACATTGCAGGGTATATTGTATGTGTTTATGGAATATTATCAGAGACCTGTATGGAGAGGATTCAGCTCAAGGAACCCTTCCAGTCAGACTCCATCTGTCTACCAACACCAACTGGCGTACCACGAGTGTGTGTGTGTGTGTGTGTGTGCGTGTGTGTGTGTGTGTGTGTGTGTGTGTGTGTGTGTGTGTGTGTGTGTGTGTGTGTGTGTGTGTGTGTGTGTGTGTGTGTGTGTGTGTGTGTGTGTGTGTGTGTGTCGGAGCATGACATAGACTCAACACTTCACATTCCCCCGTGAGGGTGACGGATTATGTAATCACATTGGGAGGGGAGAGGGGTAACGGAAATTGGTGTATCTGTCCCCGTGTGTGTGTGTGTGTGTGTGTGTGTGTGTGTGTGTGTGTGTGTGTGTGTGTGTGTGTGTGTGTGTGTGTGTGTGTGTGTGTGTGTGTGTGTGTGTGTGTGTGTGTGTGTGTGTGTGTGTGTGTGTGTGTGCGTGCGTGCGTGCGTGCAGGCGTGCGTCTATATTACATACCTGATGCATCATTTGGAACGCTGGGTTTAGAAAATAGATACTTCGATACGATAAAATTATATTGTTTCAATTATAATATTGATACTTGGTTTGGAAACTTTACAACCGTTATCCGCTTAAATGAAATAGCATCAAATCCAGAAATGCAATGAAATTTTATATATTTTTTTATCTTTTGAATGCTTTTTTTTTTTTTAAATCAAAATCAGATTGTGAGACCCTGTTCAATACGCAGCCCTACAAAGGTGTAAAATGCTTAATTCTCTCTCTCCCTCTCTCCTCTCCTCTCCTCTCTTATCTGTCCCATCCAGGAACGTGCTGAGGAAGCTGCTGACTCAGCCCCAGCAGGTCAAGGAGGACGTCCTGTCGCTGGAGGAGATCCTGGCCGAGGGGGTGGAAGGTGAGGAGGCCGGTGGCATCCCTTTCCTCCCGCTCGCCCCCCTTGGGCCCTCCCTGTCCCCGGGGCCTGCCGCCCCGCCGGAGGGGGGGCTCCCCCGGCTCTGCAAGGCCAGGATGAAGGCCCTACAGGAGGCCAGCTACTACAGCGCCGAGCACGGATACCTGGACGTCACCATGGAGCTCCGAGCCATGGGTACGCCGGCAGCCATCTCCGGGGATCAGCACCGAGAATCTTTGCATGGTTGTTCTAACTTGGGTTGTTGTTTTTTTTTTAGGCGTTCCCTGGAAGCTCCACGTGTGGCTGGAGTCCCTTCGCAGTGCCCAGCAGCAGTCCAGGACGGGGGTCACCCTCTCCCTCCTGAGGGACTTCACCACCGTGCGGGAGGAGGACTACGGCCAGGAGCTGGTCTCTGTCGGCCTCCCCCTCATGTTTAGCATCCTGCGCTGCACTAAGGTATCATTTCGCCCCAGTTCCCGATTGTGCTTATTGTTATAATGCGTGTCATGTGACACCCCCATCCTCCTTGGCCTTCCCTTTCCAGAATGATGCCGTCACCCAGCAGTTGGCGGCCATCTACAGCCACTGCTACGGCCCGGCGCCCCTCCCGGCCATCCCCGAGACCAAGGCTTCTCTTTCCGCTCAGCTGGGTAGCATGGATTTGAAACGCTTCGTGCTGTTGATGCAGCTAGACAAACACAGGAAAATAAAAAGCTGCTATGAGATCGGGGGGCGGCGTTTCTGATTGAGTGTTTGCCGCTTTTCCTGCAGACCCTCACTTCCTGAACAACCAGGAGATGTCCGACGTGACGTTTACAGTCGAGGGGAAACCGTTTTACGGCCACAGGGTTCTGCTGATCACTGCCTCGGACAGGTGAGAGCGACGATGGGTGGAGGATGATTAACATGGACTGTCAAAAATAGGTTATATGGAGGGTGTAAATTGTAAAAAAAAAAATAAAATAAAATAAAAAAAGACATGATGGATTGTATGAACTGCAGGTCCATTAATCCTTTGGCGCTGCATGTGATCACACTTTGTAGGGTCAAATAAAACCTTTTAATTGGCCCATTTAAAATCCTTGACATAATATGCCAGCCTTTGGATTTTTGCCAATTCTACCACCAGGATCACACTGAAAATACATGGAGGGAGTAGCTATGGCAGCAGACGACCAATAACTCCGCTGCTGCAGCCGCCATGACAGAAATTGTCAAAAAGGGAATACCGAGACATGTTAGAGCTGAGAGATTGTTATAGACACTCACACACTGTATGGGATTTGTAGGGTGGGGGGGGGGGGGGGGGGGGGAGATGAAATTCGCAACTCAGAAGACAAATATTTTTGCTTATTCAATTTGATTGTTTCGTTCCATAAGGAAACGGAGTAAAATAAAACAACCGACGTCTAAAATAAAAACACACTGTCGCTCACGGTCGCCCTGTCGCTGGCGCTCCGTGGGCACAGTCGGTACTGTCCCTGTAGGGCTATTTTACATGGGGGGCTATTCATAAAACATTTGGGGCCCCAGACGCCCACCCCTAACAACGCCACTGCTGTCGAGCTCAAAGTAAGATCTGTTACGTACTCTGTATTGAGTCTATCAATAGCAATTACATGATAATGATGTGATTATTTTTTTTTTCTCTATTAGGTTCAAGTCTCTGCTGGTGTCGTCGGGGCCGGACGGGTTTCC
Source organism: Zeus faber (assembly GCF_960531495.2). Taxonomy (NCBI): domain Eukaryota; kingdom Metazoa; phylum Chordata; class Actinopteri; order Zeiformes; family Zeidae; genus Zeus; species Zeus faber. Next base: position 13,811,153 of record NC_137201.1, on the reverse strand, counting down.
CAGCAAGGAGATCGAGATCTGTGACATCAAGTACGACATTTTCCAGGTAACTCAATAACTTTGGTCCCGTACTGTATATCGTCAGTGGTGGGGAAAAAGTCCACATCCAATATTAGGTAATGCCATGGGCGCACTACAGGACGTTCACAGTCGTCGGGTCGCTGTACTGTTCACGCCACACAACTCTCTGTCTTGCGAGCGGGATGCAGTCTTGGGGTTTTCCCACGACGTGACTGATCGGCGCCAGGGCGTCGTCGCACATTACAAGATCTGTCACCTGGATCGAAAACGACGTTTTGGCACCAAAACACACACGGGAAGTGACACCGGAAATGAAGCCACGGCTTGCGCGGGACGGGATTATTTATTATTTATTATATTCTTGATCACTGTAAAAAAAAATAAAAAATGAATTAAAGCAGAATTGAAACAAGAGATGTATTACAAACCTAGAGAAGAAATGTAAAATAGGTATGCAGTGTGTTTCTGGCTGCTGCACCGTGCACTCCCGTCTCCCAGTCTCTCCTCCTCCGACCCCCCCATTCCCCAAACCCACCACCCGACCCACCCCCACCCCATGTCTGCTCTACCCCATATCTACCAGATATGGCTCTATATATAGTACTGAAATTACTCAAATAGAGTTCACATACTCCTACTTTCTACTCCTTCCTATCCGAATTCAATACAACAACCTGGACCTGTCCCTCGTTTGATAATTCCGTCTTGTTCTTTAGATGGTCATTTATTAAGTCAATTGAAGACATTTAACCTTTGACCCCTCTGCAGATGATGATGTCATACCTGTACTGCGGAGGAACGGAGTCCCTGAGGACGAACGTCTCTGACCTGCTGGAGGTGAGAACCACCTCCAGGCCTACAACGAACAATTACTTTATCATTAAAGTTAAATCGTTTTTTAAATTTAGTTTTATTTTTTTTGATGATCACACGAATTTAATGCATTCATTCAAGACCGTCAAATGAAAGTAAAATAAATTAATTAGGCGTAAAATCATCGTGATTTATCACAGTTACATGTGATGATGGGCAAGTAGTCTAGTTGCTATGTGACCTAATATGTGACACGCCCTCTACCTATATGTGACGCGGTGCATTAGAAGTCAAATAAAAGCATTAAGGATTTAATGACGGTCTAACTCTTGGCGTGGTCCTTTGTAGCTGCTGTCAGCTGCCAGTGTGTTCCAGCTGGGGGCGCTGCAGAGGCACTGTGAGTTAATCTGCTCGCAGCACATCGGGCTGGACAACGCAGTCAGCATCTACAAGACCGCCAAGGTACGGCAGGAGCTCCCTTTTCCCAAACGATACCCTTTAAATAGTTCAATAGTTTTGAGTTTGAATCTCTGAGGTCTTCAATTCAACACAGTCACTTGGTCAGATTCATCCATATATTTCTTTTTGTCCAAATTTTGTCAAAGTTTTTCTGCGTCAGAGACGGAATTGTGAAACGTTGCGAAACCATTATTCCACTGACCTTGCTATCTGACCGAAAGGAAAATGTTAAATAATCGGAAAATAACCACAGTTCATAGCATCACCTAGTTGATAACCTACTCTGTTTCTGACCAATAGTTGCCCTAATAGCTGCCTTTATACATACCTGCAATACTTTTTGATTGAATTGAATAAGGGTCTCAAATGTAATTACCATTTGTCTTGAAAAGCTCTTAAAAAAAGGATTAAATTGCTAAAAATTATGAAGAGAAAAAATACTTCTGCCAGTTAATTGTAAAAAAAAATGTTTGGATACAAGAGTCCCCTTTGTTATTCATTTAGTCTTTATTCTTTCCTTTTTTTTCCCACATGAAAATCCCTCTTAATTTACCTGCACGCACTGAACGACATCATCTATTAACCCATTCAGGGAGATAACTTTCCTGGCTTTCCCCTCTGACCATCCCAGGCCCACGGTTCGGGGGAGCTGAGCTCATTCTGCGAGGGCTACTTCCTGCAGCACATGCCCGCTCTGCTGGAGAGGGAGAGCTTCCGGGGCCTGCTGCTGGGCCCCCACGCGGCCCGCGCGGGGGCCAACCACACCCCCGCCGCCCTGGCCCGGGGCGACTCGCCCCTGCAGGAGCTGGAGGCCACGCTGGCGCGACGGCTGCGCTCGCTCTACGTCAGCTCCCGGGTGTGAGGAAGACGGGCGGACGGACGAATGTGAACTGCCGAAGTGTGAGGCAATAGTGTTGCAGGTGGAGGCTCAGATTGTTTGCGGCTGATAGGACGGAGGAACTTTGGGTGCAGACGTCTGATCCTAGATCTGTAACCAGGAGCAAAGTTCCACGGACAACAGACCCGGGGGTCCCCACCCCCTTTTTTCAGACTGCAGGAAAACCTCCCGATTGAAGTTCCATCCCGCCAACGATTGCCGTGCGCAGCGTGTTTGTACACAGAGAAGATGGTGGCTCTGAGATGCTTTTTTCCAGGGCTCTGGAAGCTGGAAGGGAGCAAGAGAAGCAACAGATGGACAGGAGAGAACTCCGGGTAACTCTAGAGCAACGCTGCCCTCCAGTGGACGTAGCCCCCTCCAGTGGACGTAGCCCCCTCCAGTGGACGTAGCCCCCTCCAGTGGACGTAGCCCCCTCCAGTGGACGTAGCCCCCTCTAGTGGACGTAGCCCCCTCTAGTGGACGTAGCCCCCTCTAGTGGACAAAGCCCGTCATGACCAGTAGCCCTGACCTGGGAGGAGGATGGGGTTCACCAGAGTGCCCCTGGTTCTGGACAGTGGTGGAAAAATTAAACCAATCTAAGAGTAATGTCACGCGGACCGTGCTGGACTTTATCTTTTTTTTTTTTTTTTTTTTTTTTTTTTTTTGCCATCCGCCATTTACAGCAGAAGGGATTCTGGGAGAGAAGGAGGTTGACATTCAGCCTCCAACACTGACGTAAGCTTTGGATTGTTGATTCACAAGTGGAATTACAACTGTAACTTTTCTTTTCATAATTATTATTATTATTTTCTATTTTACAAAAAAGGAAAAGAACGAAAAAAAAAAATCTGACATGAGTAGTAGAAGAAAACACTTAGCAAAGACTGGGATGGATATTTTCTATTTAAAGAGGAAAAGAAAAAACAGAGATGTGAGAGAGTATTTAACAGGGACTTCCCTTTTTATTGTGTTTTTATTCCAAACAAAAAATAACTATTAATATTATTGTCGAAAGGTTGCTTTTGCGTCGCTGTTTGTTTCCCGGGTCCCGAACACTTTGACATTTGAATTAAGATGATATTTACCGAGGTTAGACACTACTACACATGTACAATAGCAGAATCTGACATTGGATTGAAAAGGCATAGAGACTTTGTTTCCTGCTAGATACTGTAATAAAGGTCCAAGCCTGGTTACCACGGAAAGCATCCTTTGATTTATTGTGGAAAGAAAAACACCCCAAAATTTTGACCGTCATTCATGTTTGGGTTAAGTCTACAATATTATGGTCAGTGACGCGTGTGTGTGTGTGTGGGGTCGAAAAAACGTCCCCTGCGACGGGGTTTTCTGGGAGGCGGCCGAAGTTTCGAAGGTTCAGTAGGTCTTCTTTCGACATTTCAACAAACATCGTGTTGGACGGTCGCAAGACTGGTGGTGCCCAACTCAGGCAAACCTCATCTGTGATACAGGTACCAGACGAGACATGAAATGTCTACGGACTAAAAAAAGAATGAAACAAATGGGCTCATTGCTTGCTCGACGCAGTTCTCCAACTCATCGCTACAGCGTCGCAGGGATCACGAGGCCGAAATATCTCGCGAAAAGCACGAAAAGCCATCCCTATTTCGACCGCAACAGCGAGTTCCCGGGGCCTTTCAAAACTTCCGCCACGCACGCCGACCTCTCAGAAAACCCGCCCTAGCGTCATTGTTCCCGGACGGTGGCGAGGGAGTCGAACCTGGCCGCCTGACGCTGCCTTTAAAACGCACACACCTCCAAGTCCTCCTACATGTCCCCCCTCGGATCACCCCATTTGGGGAACAATCGCAGCGACTCGGACGGGGAAAATCAGGACTCGAACCTGTGACGGCAGGGTCCGAACCCCCGTCGCACGGGCGTCCGTCCGGGCGCCAGCTTCTCTGAGATCTACGCCCATCGCCCCCCCGCCCCATCGGTTGAACAGACGATGCAAACGTTTTCACCGGCTCTTTAGGTAGAAAACAGTGTGTGCCCTCTAAGGCGACCTTCGGAGAGGAGACTCTCAGAGCTCATGCCGCCGTCCATTGAGAGGGACAACCCGGTTGAGCATGCCAAGGCCATTGTTAAGACCCTCCGGCCCCCCTCCCCACTTCCATCTGTGAAAAGTGCCCTTTTTTTTGGATATTCATCCATGCCCCTAAAATGCTCTGTGCACACCCGCCTCTGGTCCATCAGCTGCTCTGGTGCTGAGGGCTGGGTGATGTTAATATAATAGTTGTCGTAAATCAATCATTTTCTGAACTGCATCAGACTGTTCCAGCTGTTTTAACCAATGCATCTACCTGCTTGGTCATACTATTATGTTTACACACACACACACACATTTATATAAATGTATTAAACAAACACCGTAAATGAATGAGTTTATTTGTTTCAGCACTGTAGATGCTCACAGTCATGTTACATGGAGGGAAATACATGAGTCGGTTTATTTTTCTTTGTTTTCATTTGTTCCTGCTCTGTTAAAAAAAAAAAAAAAAAAAAAAAAAAGGCCTCGTCGGGCCCCGGAATCGTCCCACGATGTCCTTATTGAGTGTCGCTGGCCCCCCCCCCCCCCCCCCCCCACCCAAACCCCCGTTCTAGAAAATCGATTTAGGAGAGAGAGGAGGCGAGCGAGTGAGTGAGTGAATGAATGGTGAAGGGTATTGCTTTTTGTGTCTTGCAGTACGGAGATCCCCCCCCCTCCACCTCTCTCTCTCCCTGCTTCTGACCTCCAAGGTAGAAGAAGAAGAAGAAGAAGAAGAAGAAGAAGAGAAACTGAAACCTCCAGAGCAGAGTAGAGGAAGCATTGATCATCAAGTTGTGCACGAGGAGGAGGAGGAGGAGGAGGAGGAGGAAGGGGGCAAGGTAGAAAGAAAAGGCAAAATAAGTAAAGTAAATAAATAAAAAAAAAAAAACATTAAAGGGAAGAGAGGGGGGAGTAAAAAAGAGGGAGAGGAGAGTGGGTGGGGGCTGAGGGAGTGAGCGAGGGTTGAGTGGTGGAACGTTAACACTAAAGCCATGCAAAGAAAAGCTCATGTTTTCGGACATGCACACAGCAATACGAGCTAGAAGCGAAGAGCAGGAATCTCCCGGCGTGACGGAGGAGAAGACAAAATCAATTCCGTCCATCCTATTTACAGAGGGGGGGGGGCGGCGCGGAGGACGTGGGACCTTCGCCTCCTCCTCCTCCTTCATCTTCTCCCCCCCGCACGCCACGCACGATGACGATGACGATGTGGAACTGACAAATATCAATAGAAGAGCATATTTCCCTCTTCAAAAAGAGGCTAAGTCTACATTCTTAAATTACTGGTAAATCATTAGGTTGTTTTTTTTATTTGTTTTTTTTTCGTTTTTTTTTGTTTTTTTTCCGCGACCCCGCCCTCTGAGAACAGATCAACGCGACTTCTCGTTTTTCCCCTCTGAGGAGGGACGGGGAGCAGAGAGAAACTTCTCCGCCTAAGTTCTGTTTCAGAGGAGAAAAAAAAAAAAAACCCCAAAAGAACCGAAAGAAAATCGTCTTTTTTTTTTTTCCTTTTTCTTCAAACGTTGCCCCCGTTAACAAACACACGAGAAGGTAATAAATAACATTCAACTGACCCAACAGCTTCTTTTTATATAAATAGCCAAAGTTATTATAATAAATTAGGAAATCCGCCCCGCAAAAAATTTGTGAGATGAACAAAATGTGAATAAATAAGGAGGTGGAGGGAAAAAAAATACAAAAATATCCATGTTTTGCATTTTTTTTTTTTTTTTTTACATACTTTTTTTTGGTCGCCGTACCTCCGACCCCTACTGCTGGTAAAGAGAGACTAGAAACAGAGGTTCGGGCTGAGAACCCAAGACAGGAAGCGGCTCGGAGAGCGAGAAGATGCGACGAAAAATGTAACATTTTCAGATCAAAACGTACGGTAACAAAACGAACGGGAAATAAAATAAAATGAAATGAAATAAAATACTGGGAAGGGAAAAAAAAAGACCAAATTAAATTATAGCATGTGTTGAGCCGGGTGGAATTTTTTTTTCACTTCCCAACCCGGCTCTTAATGACAGCTACCGTATATCTAAACATAGTGTCACAACTAGACATTAGATTTTAGTTTTTTGTTGTTTTTTTTTACATAAGAAATAATTTCAGTCTGTACAACAGATCATTCATTTTTAAATGTCCCCCCCCCCCCCTCCCCACCCTTATGCGACCCCACCATTTTGAATCACAACTCCAGCCCCTCCACTTTGCAGCAAGTAGCATCGGATCCGACAGCCAAGTCGGTTGGACCCGCTTCGTCCGGTTTGAAAGTACATTTAAAAAGCTCCAACGATACAATGCAGCGGGCGTCCATGTCGGCCGTTTTGTTTTCCTCGTGGTTTCCTCTTCTCGTCGTCTCTCTCGCTCCTCTCTCCTCCGGATCAGTCAGTAGTAGAACCCGATGTGTCGTTGTGTACTTTTATTGTAGTTTGTTAATACATCCCAGAGTGTGTCTGTACATGCTGTACCTGTGCCTGGTTATGTGCTCTATACTGTGTGTGTGTGTGTGTGTGTGTGTGTGTGTGTATGTATGTGTGTGTGTGTGTTTTGTGTAGCTTCGCTGAGAAACTTGTTTAGAAGACGCTCACTTGAAGTCAGAAGGAAGGAAGGAAGGAAGGAAGGAAGGAAGGGTTGCTCCTGTGTGTGTGTGTGTGTGTGTGTGTGTGTGTGTGTGTGTGTGTGTGTGTGTGTGTGTGTGTGAATGCTTAGCATGAAGAATAAAGGTATTTTCCTCAGGTTTCCTCGGCAGAAGGAGAAGGAGAAGAAGGGAGCGGGGTGGGTGGGTGGGTGCGGTGGGGTGGGGGTGAGAAGTCGGCATGAGCGGTCTGTTTCCATAGTAACCGATCACCACCACCACGCCCCCCCACCCCCCCTCCCTGGCGGCACCGCACCTCGAGAAAGCGCCGACCTCCGTCAACGGACGTCCGTCTCTCCGGGAGATAAAGAAGCGGGTGGGGTTGCAGGGTTGAAGGGCCGGAAGAAGGTGGAGGCTTTTTGAAGCCGGGGACAGCCGGGAGGGAGGGAGGGTGGAGGTGGGGTTTTGCAGGGTTGGGGGCTGGAGCAGAGAAGTGCTGGGTGGGACGCGGGACCTAATAGGTTTTCTGGATGATTCCTGGTATTTTGGGGGGAAAACAAGGGAGGTCATCACCACACGGGTTAGCAGCAACAAAAAGAAGAACAGGCGCCGTCAGGGTGTAGGACGGGTGGAGGGGATGGATGGAGGTGGAGGATGGAATGACCGAGATGGTGTGTGTGTGTGTGTGTGTGTGTGTGTGTCGAGGGGCCAGTGGGTGCAGCACACTGCTTGTAAAATACCCTCCTCTCTCAATATATTTCTATCTATATAAAGTCATTTTCTCTCAATACAAAAAGTCCATATATGGTCATATCCTGTACATCTATCTGCTTTGGGATATAATACTCTCTCTCTGTGCGGTTAGTGACACTGATACTGGGATTGGATTCTGGGTCCTGGGATCTGCCGTGGCCTAAGTCTCCTCCAACGTCCTCACGGACGCCAGCGCCAGCTTGACCCGGTCTCGGCCGGCGGCGGAGGACGGGTGGGGGCATTTGGTGTCGTTCGATTCCGGCTCGTGCCTCCGGACGTGCAGGGGCGCGGGGCAGTGCTTGGAGGAGGGAGCGGCCGGGTGGTAGGGCACCTGGCCGTTCTTCTCGTCTGATGAAAGAAGCCGTTTGCGTGTTACTCAATGGGTTGCTGAGGTATACGGACCGAGGGGGGGAGATAAGGGGATGAGGTTAAAAGGAGAGAGAGAGAGAGAGAGAGAGAGAGAGAGAGAGAGAGAGATCAACAATCATTGAGCGATAGGGTTCACAAGAGGTAGAGAAGGGGTAAAAAGGGCGGAGAAGGTGAGGATCGGACCTGCTGGCAAAGCCAACAAGGGATTGCAGGACCTCCTACTAAATACTGTTCACCAGGCTCAGGACTCAGGTTCACTGGAATATACTTCCCAACGAAATCCGTGACTATTCTCACGTATTATGAGCTTAAAACCTTGCTCCCTCTTCCATGAAAATAGAACCCATTCAGACAAAGAAACGGGTGCCAAACACTCAACACATGGGGGCAAAAATACTTCTTCTTTTGACCTAGAGGGGGTCAGATTGAATGTGGTTTTTAAAGGGGTCTCCGAGCTCAAAAGAAATTGCCAAACTCCTGATCCACAGCATCCGCAGAAGCTCCATTCGTCTGTGAACTGTGTGGCGACTCTACAGTCGGAGGACCGGCAAGTTGTAAAGACGTACAAAAGAAGGACACACGGTATCTTTATAGCAGACAAAGATAAGAAGAAGTCGCAAACGCAAATAAACATTTGGTGTGTCGTGTTTTGGAATTCGGAACGATGCCCTCGGACACCGACCAGGCATCACGGAGACCGGCTGCCACGCTGGCTTGGATCAGAGGTGAAGTTGTTGCTATAAACCTGGACAGAGGAAACACAGGCGTCTCCCCGTTGTGTATCCATTGCACGCTATGGCAACCGAGCAACCAAGGAGCAACCTAGCAACGGATCTCCTTCCACACAACAGGGCAACGACCTGGAAATAAAACCAATGCTGTCTATACTTTGCTGTTTCTATATGCACAACACAACCTGTGTGTGTGTGTGTTTGTGTGTGCGTGTGTTAGGTGTGTGTGCGCGCGTGTGTGCGTGTGCGTCTATGTGTCTGTGTGTGTATGTTTGTGCGTGTGTGCATGTATGCCTGTGTGTGTGTGTGTGTGTGTGTGTGTGTGTGTTTGTATGTTTGTGCGTGTGTGTGTGTGCGTGTGTGTGTGTGTGTGTGTGTGTGTGTGTGTGTGTGTGTGTGTGTGTGTGTGTGCGCGCGTCTGCGTATGTGCGTGCGCGCATGTGTGTGTGTGCGCGCGCGGTCCAGTATACGCATGCTGACTCAACAGACTGCAGCAGGGAAGCAAATGATCTTCAGCTAAACATGATTTTCTTTTTTATGGGGGTCTTAATGGCCCCCCTGCCTCGTCGGGGGGCGGGCGCGGGGACAGCAAACACTAGAAGCGGCGCAAACGAAAAAGAGCCGACGTTCCTCGTCTTAATGTTGTGCATGCGGCCATATCTGCGGGGAACGATCGGTCACTTAAACCGCTGTTCCTCAATACTCGGCAGATCAACAGACGTTTGTAGGGTTGGGTCACGCGGACGAAAAGTGACGTCGTGGGCACAGCGTTGTGCGCACATGGCCCCCGAGTAGCTGTGTATCGCCGGTTGTTAAAAGTGTTGGATGACGTTTCAATTGCAATCTCACTTATGGCCGCTCTGTGTGGAAAAGCCTCCAACGCTTGGCCAGAGAAGAAAGGTTGCGCTGCCAGTGTGCAGGAGGACTGGCTGCCTGGAGTGAGACAGGGACGGAGTTTAGGACTGGATCATGAATGAGGAAAATGGGCGCCATTGTTGGTGGTGACGTTCTAATGTGTGTGTGTGTGTGTGTGTGTGTGTGTGTGTGCGCGCGTGCGTGTGTTCATGTACAAACGTGCCACAGCTGACTTCATACTCCAGTTGGATAACGGCTGCGGCACACCCCTTCCTAATTCCCCCCTTCTGTTAAAATGCGAATAACGGCCCCGTTTTGTCCCTCTTCTCTCCCCGTAAGTTGGTACACTTTGGTGTGGGGGGGACATTAAAAGGACATGAAACCTAACTACTCGAATCCCGCCCGCCCCTGAAGGACGCCCCTTCCCCTCTTCTACGGTCTCGCTCCTCTTCCATTCTTCCGCTCCTTTATTGTTCCACTAAGCTGTCCTTTCGCAGGACCGGCGCTCCTGGTGATTAAGGGACATAATGACCGGAGTCGATGAAGTCCTTTGTTTTGTCGGCCGCTGTTATGCGACGTCACGTCCTTCCCTTAATCGCCGACGGCCCGCCTTTTTCATTCGCACCGGAGCCTCTTCGGGAGGTCAGGAGGGAAAAGAAAGAAGAATGAGGAGGGCTGGAAAAGTAGGATTTAACAACGGGGGTTTTTTTTTTTTTTTTTAATTATAGCTCGGCTCACACGGGATTGAATGAAGATCAGTGTTATAGCCGCTGAGTAAAGTCGGACGCGCAATATACCTGAGAGTCTCACGGCGAGTGCGGAGGTCTCTGCAGTCGCCTCGAAGTTTATCAGTTGATTAACTTGACTCGTTCAGACAATTATCATAGATGAAGATAAAGATCATAGGGACCATTATTGGAGGAGGGCGGGGGCAAAAATGTGGAAAAAAAACGTTGCCGCAGGTGAAAAAAAAGGCTCAACTTCCCAATGACTGGTTCAATGACGGTTGGATGCTTTCCCTCTTTTCTCCAACAGGTGGCGGTGTTGCTATGAGGATGGAGTGTAGACTAACAGCATCGTGACTCACAAGAAAAGCAGGTGGAGATGAGAAGATACCGGGGGAGGTGGAGAGAGAGGCCACTCCCACACCTCCCTTTGTTGTGTACATTCCGTTTTGGTGTCGTGGGAAAAAAAGAGAACGTCGTGTGGACTCACAACCCAGAGAAGAAGGGCGGAGGAGGTCCCCCTGACGCTTGTAGGGGTCATATATCAAAGTTCAAAGGTCAGAGTGTGGAGGCAGTGATGACATTTGACCTGCTTTGCTGTGACACTATTTGTCCGTGGAATTGGGCAACGGTCAGTACAGTGCCGTGGGCTCACGCACCTTCTCCGTTTCATGGGAGGCGGGTTAAGCCGGTTGAAGCAGTACAGCGATGGAAAAAGGTCACCGGAACAACTGCACCACAGGGGGTCCTATCGTACAGGCACAGCCTACGTGGCTTGCCGGGTTGGGCGGTTGTCACTGTGGATGCAGTGCATTGTGGGAGTGGGAGCTGTGAGCCTGCCACGGCGCTGCATCGGTGTTGCCATGGTAACAAGCCGTGCTTGTATCAGCCTCGTAGGTATAGCGGTTGCCCTTAAGCACAGATCAGGGGTCAGCTCGCACAAACCTCCGTTCTGATCTGCGATGCCGGGGCGACGGAGTTTGCTCCAGGCCGGAGTCGAGTCTGAATGCCCTCCCGGGTGCAAATGGCGCAGGAGGAGAGCTTTTTGGGAGGTAGAGGAGAGGGTGGTGGATGGGCGCTGAAGGTTTTGGGTGAGGGGGTCTGGAAATGGTGAGGTGAGGTGAGCGTGAGGTGAAGGGGTCTTGTTTTACTCACCAGACAGCTGCTGGACTCCAGGCTGGTCGTGTGTGCTTAACAACTGGCTCTGAATCGTCTCCACCACCCGCTTGAAGCGCCGGCTGGGTCCTAGACACACACACACACACACACACACACACACACACACACACACACACACACACGCACACACGCACACACGCTTGTCAACGACTGGCACTCCGAGTTGTATCAGAATACACATGAATGTCATGTTGCACAGCAGCACACTACACACAGGATGGGAACAGGAGGAAGAAAAGAGTGACAAAAGCAGACTGGGTGGAGGAGAGAGGAGGACATGGTGTGAGATGGTGGGATGTGAGAAGAGAAGAGAAGAGAACTCAGGAGGACGCAGGGTGTGGACCCCAGCTGCACACCTGGTCAAAGACAAAAACAATGAAAGCCAGCAGGCTCCAAATAGCCTGCATTATACGCTATTTCAGTCCCACTGGCCCCCCCTGTGTGTGCGTGCGCGTGTGTGTGTGCGTGCGCGTGTGTGTGCGTATGTGTATGTGTGTGCATATATGGTTTTAAAGGGTTTAAAGTTTTAAACAGCCATTAATAGGACGTTGGGATCATCACATTTGGAGTCCTCGTAATCTCGTCATTTTGTCCTCATGAGTTAGTGTCCTCATAAAAAGGGCGCTTTAATGGTGTTTTAAAATAGAAAAATATTTTATATGCATCTCCTGCATATCCTTGAATCTACAAGCGTCCCATCATCCCAAATAAATTTAGGTAACAAGGTTTTTCTGGGTGACCCCTGTACCACTATGTCCCCACACGCTTGTGTGTGTGTGTGTGTGTGTGTGTGTGTGTGTGTGTGTGTGTGTGTGTGTGTGTGTGTGTGTGCGCGTGTCCACACCTGAGAGCAGGGTGAAGGTGACGGAGTAGATGCCGTTCTCCTTGGTGGCGGCCGTGCTCTCCGTGTAGGTGATGTCCACCTGGAACTTGACTGGCTTCTGAAAGACCGTGGGCCCCGCCGTGGACTTGTATTCCGCCCGGAAACTGGTTTGCGAGATCACGCTGTGGCTCAGGCTGGGAATCTGGCAGGAAAAAAAAAAAAAAAAAAAAAAAAACATGGGCGGAAGAAAGAAGAATTAAAAGGTGAGCGAGTGTGTGTGTGTGTGAGTGTGTGTGTGTGTGTGTGGGGGGAAGTCGAGCGAACCCTTGTTAAAATATCCTGTGTGAGACTCCGAGGACATTAATACCCGAGCGAACTGCCATGCGTGACGGGGAGGGGGGTACTCCAGCTAATGTAATCTTAAAGTCGCCCGACACAACATCCGACTCCCTCCCTCCGCCACCGCCCAAATGCATTTGTACGCCTGGCGAACAGGTGACGCTCGGGGAAATTGTCACGTTCCAGTCGAAGTGCGGAGAAGGGGGTTTGACATTCCATTAATGGGTGCGCGCCGAGCGCGGCTGTAACGCTGCGCATTCACGTGCCAATCTGCGCCCGACTGGGATACCCCATCGCACAGAGCAGGAGAAAAAAAAACGACCTGCCCGGATGTGGGGGGGGGGGGGACGCCTTTGACAATGACTCGCGGTGGCAGACTTTGCATTTGCTTAGACTTTGTTAAATCAATTCGGGGGCGAGGATAAGCTCTGTTCTATTAGGTTTGCTAAACACCGCCCTGGCGGCGCCGTTAAACAGCTTTCTGTGCGCACGCCGTCTGCGATCCCCATGTAAGCGGCAGCCATTTGTGCTTGAGTTAATACCTCCATGTTGTGAAGGTGCACATGCTCTTTCAGATACAGGTATACACACCTACACACCTATGTGCAGCGCCACCCAGCCCCCCCCCCCACACACACACACACACAACACTGATACAATCCATTTCTCAATCTATTTTTTTGTGCTGTACACACTTAAGCACTTGAAAAAGACGGACCCCCACAAGCACACACACACACACACACACACACACACACACACACACACACACACACACACACACACACACACACACACACACACACAGACGTTCAATACAAGACATTGAGAGTAAAGCATCTATATGCTAATGATCAGCGCTCCGTGTTGATTTTCTATTGACCTCAAGTGAGCGCAGCAGCCACGAAGAGCTGAACACGAGCTTTGCCGAGCGCATACATAAATCAGATGCATGTTAGCAAACACTCGGCGGAGTGGGAGAGGGAGCCCGCCTGCCCCGCGGCAAAGACAACCGCCGCTCCCGTCGGGAATAGGCAGAAAGTCCTCCGCCAGGGGCCGCAGTTGCGTGGGGAGTGGGAGTAGAGCGGCGGCGGAGTACGTACAGAGAGGAAGGCGTGGACAATGTCTGCCTTGATGGAGCTGAGAGGCTTGTCCCTGATGACGATGAAGATCTGCTCCTCCTTTTCCAGGCTGATGAAGTTACCAAACCAGGATTTTTTGGCAAGTCTGTGGGACGGAACACGGGTTGTTACTTCCTCCTATTCTACCACCAGCCGCATAGTCACCCCACCACTCCTCCCTCCCGGTTTGTTTTTTTTCCTTATTTGTCTCTCCCTAAAAGCTTATACACGTCTACATTCATCAATCCATTTGATTTGGAGCAAAAGTGGCCGAGCTGTTATGCAGAAATGCAGAGTGAGAGAGAGAGAAGGAGCGGAGAGGAGGTGCTGCTTTTTACATTATTTCTGTTTTTGCAGATAAAAGGCAACAAATGGAGGTTGCCTCTGGTGAAATGCTCCCAAACTGTGGAGAAGGAAAGTTTTCTGACATTTTGCTGCTGTGCCACTTTGTGTATTCGTGTGTGTGTGTGTGTGTGTGTGTGTGTGTGTGTGTGTGTGTGTGTGTGCGTGCATGCGTGTGTGCATGCCTGCGTGTGTGTGTGTGTGTGTGTGTGTGTGCGGTGGAAGGGTAATCAAGCTGAGAACAGAGTTTTTGCAGCCAGAAGGGCCAAAAGAAGATGAATTCACTACTGGCCTCAGCCCAGTTGTACCTGTTCCCGCTAACAAGCCATATGGACTCTGATTACATTTTTTGGCTCATTAATATTTCACATAATATTCAAATTTTGTGTGAAGGCTGAACATGCTACACAATTTTGCACTACTTTACAAGAAATCACTAACTCCAGAAAAAAAGGGACTCTGGAATAAGCCCTTTCGCGTTTCGTGCTGCAGTTTAACCCAATGACGTCAGGTAGGACATCCAGGCCAGCATTGTTCAGCTGCTGGTGGTGTGTCCACCTGTGCTCCAGGCCCATCTGCGGCTAATGGTGGGCGTTTCAAATATTCCTCCCTTCCCAGCCAGGTTGTCCTTCCTAGGATTTGGCCAAATCGGCCACACAGCAGCGTAGGCGCTTGTTTTTAGGCCAGCCTTGAGCTACCAGGCCCCCAGGAGCTTTGTGAAATCATCCATAATGGCTTTGCTCCCTAGTAACCAGCTTACTGGCTCCTGCAGTGGCCCCATTTCTCCAAACTAAAAAAAACAACTTCATGTTACTTTAACTGGAACTAACACCATAAAACATTCATGGCAGATCCAAAACACCACACTATGAGGAGATATCCTCTTTGACTGCCTGGCTGACTGACTGGCGGTGGAGGCACCGAAATGTTCAGGCGTTTCAAAATGGAGGCTTAAAAAGAGACTCACTCTGGGGAAGACTCTGGCGTGAGGCTGGACATCTCTTCTTGCGTGGGAACTGGGGAGATACAGGTCAAATGAAAGACAGTGTGACGGACAACGCAGGTGCCGTAAAGCAAAGACTTCATGATCGCAGGAAAGCAGTTTCTCGACGCCACATTGAATAAATGTGTCGGTTTGTTTTTTGTTTTGTTTTACATCAAAGGTCACGGTACCCTGTAGTTTCCTGCGGTGGAAGCGCGGCGAGCCCAAGAAGCTGTTCTTGATGGAGTTGAGGCGTGTTCTCCAGGGCATGCCTCCGATGGACGGGCTGGGGGGCGGCGTGGGAGTCGGGGTCCCGGCGGGGCTCTCCTTGGGCGTGTGCACCGGGGTGCCCTTGGGGGTGGGGAGGGGGCTGCCTCGGGGGGAGGGGTGGGGTGTGACCTGTATGAGGGGGATAGATTTGGGTCGGTGGTCAGTGACCGAGGAAGGAGCTACCGGGTGGAAGTGGTGCAGCCGTATGGGCGACAGCGGCACGGCGGGGCCGAAGGGCGTGGGGACCAAGCAGGGGTGGGCGGCGAGGGGCGGGCGCCTCACCTGGGGGCCGCTGGGGAGGGGCACGCTAGGGCCTGAGGGGGAGGAGGGAGAGGAAGCGGCAGCGGCGGGGGCCGCCGAGACTGAGGGCAGCTGCGAGGGGGGCTGGCAGGGGGTCGAGGGCTCCGATTTGGCCATGGACGAGGGGTCCGGGCCAGCATCTGGGAGCGGGTTGGAGCGGGTGGCATGGAGGGGCTTAGGGGCCACTTTGGGCTTGGCGGGGAGGGTCTGGGTCTTGTTGAGGGCCACTGGGAAGGGCTCGCTGTTGGGACTGAGCGAGTTGGGGGTAGAGATGCGAGGCCCGGCGCGGTTGGCGAGGGGTTCAGGGGAAGGGCAGGGGCTGGTGTTCGGGGACTGTGACGGCTCCGGGGACAGGGGGGGTGCACAGAACTTCCTGACAGGCTACAGGCGTGCGACACAAAGCGAGGAGACAACGCGCGGTGCAGCCAAGGCAGGTGGAGGGAGAAGCGAAAACACAGGCACACACACGGGGAAGCAAACACCACAGGACAAAACAGGGTGGCAGAACAAACACGCCACAAACAAACAAACAGCCCAAAGCCAATGAGTACAGAGGCGGACAAGATGCACGCACGCACGCGCACACACGCGCGCACGCGCACACACGCACACACGCACACACACACACACACACACACACACACACACACACACCAACACACAGGAGAGAGGAGGACATGAAAAGAAAGACAAAAGAAAAGATAAAACATGCATTTAGACGGTTGGGCCTGACAAATTAAGATAAAAAAAAAACAAACAAAAAAAAACAAAAACACACAAATTAAAGGTCAGACAATAACAGCAGCACAAGGACACAAGACATAAAATGCATAAAAGATCCAGATGTTAACATAGTGACGTAAGAGAAGATGGAGTGTGCGAGAAGAGAACAAGGCAGGCAGTCACACGCACAGAGACATTAGGCCGGCGGTGAAAGGGGCGAGGGGTGTGTCGACGTCGCTTTCCACAGTGGGCGGCGCGTTGCCCCCAATAAATAAAACATCACCCGAATCTGTCAGATCTCACGCTAGGTCATCACTGGAGGGACACTCCCATCGCACCATAGTTAGAGGAGGTCTCCAATTTAAACCGGATGTGCAGGACACCCCTGCAGCCAAAGCTGTCAAGTTGACAAACCGAGAAAATGAGTTCCATAGTTTACCTGTGATTTCATTGACAATTTTGTACTTGAGAGGAAATTGGACACGGATCCATCCCTTACCGTTTTTACCATTTGTTTATTTTTCAAGTGGACAAAATGTCTCCACTTGAAAAATAAACGAATCTAAACTGGGGTGAAATTACAGTAAAGGTGGTGAAAAGGCTTCCAGTATAAATGCCGTGAAATGTGCTGTCCAGTTGGAGCACGAGTAAACTAGAGATTGAAATGAAGGGCGTTTATTCCCCCTCTATTGTTTTGAAATGCTAAAATCGCACTTTCCCGGGATTAAAAAAATTCCCCCGAAGTTTGCGGAGATCAATTTGGACGCCTCCACACCTTGCTGCTTCTGGAAAAAGCCCCCCCCCCCCCCCCCCCCGCGCCCGCCCACAACACTTCCCTCACATTGGATCTCCCGCGAAGGAAAATAATTCACGGCTTTGGGTGGATTTCAGGAATCAATTTCCCTTCCAGATCAGCCGCTGTGTGAGAGAATCTGTGCGGCGTGCAGGAGCTCCGTCTCCGGATCCCGGCTAATCTGGAGCCTTCTCAGACTAGTCAGCTGGAAACGTTTTACTCCGAGGCCCCTCGCTGCAAGCGCGGGGGGAAGTAGGATTTTTCAAAGTGTTTCCTGAGCCGGATTTCTGCGGAGCTCAGGGCCACACGAAATAGAAAGTACGGATAATAAGAGGGAGGGAACGGTTGGAGGGAGATACGGGAGACGCTGCCGCGTGATGTCGCATCCTTTTGTGCGAGGCTAAGAGAAGCATCCCAAGGAGAGCCACTCGGGCCGCATGTAAAAAACTCATCTAACACCGGATATGAATAGCACGGCGGCAGATTGTAGCTGATCCTCCTCGGAAATGCCACACGGTCTTAACCGTAAGGGCTTGACAAAGACCCTTTATCTCTCGACTCATAATGCGGTGAAACGGCAAACAATATTGCATTTTCAGAGAGCAATAAACCGATCAGCCACAACAATAAAACCACTGACAGGTGAAGTGAATAACATTGATCATCTTGTTCCAATGGCTACTGTCAGGGTGATATTAGGCAGCAAGTGAACAGTCAGTTCTTGAAGTTGATGTGTTGGAAGCTGGAAAAATGGGCAAGAGTAAGAATCTGAGAGACTTTGACAAGGACCAAATTGTGATGGATAGACCACTGGGTCAGAGCATCTCCAACACGACAGGTCTTGTGAACCAGCCACAGGATCATGGGCGCCCCAGGCTCGTTGATGCATGTGGGGAGCGAGGTCTAGCCCGTCTGGTCCCATCCCACAGAAGAGCTACTGTAGCACAAATTGCTGAAAAGTTGGGTATGGGGCTGCGTAGCCGCAGACCGGTCAGAGTGTCCATGCTGACCCCTGTCCACTGGCTAAAGCGCCTACAATCAGCCCGTGAGCATCAGAACTGGACCATGGAGCAGGGGAAGAAGGTGGCCTGGTCTGATGAATCCCGTCTTCTTTAACATCATGTGGATGGCTGGGTGTGCGTTGTTTGCCTGGGGAAGAGATGGCACCAGGATGCACTATGGGAAGAAGCCGGTGGAGGCAGTGTGATGCCCTGGGCGATGTTCTGCTGGGAAACCTTGGGTCCTGGCATTTATGTGGATGTTACTTTGACACGTTCAACCTACCTGAACATTGTTGCAGACCAAGTACTGTACACCCCTTCATGACAGTGGTATTCCCTGATGGAAGTGGCCTCTTTCAGCAGGATAATGCGCTCGCCACACTGCAAAAATTGTTCAGGAATGGTTTGAGGAACATGACAAAGAGTTGAAGGTGTTGACTTGGCCTCCAAATTCCCCAGATCTCAATCCGATCGAGCGTCTGTGGGATGTGCTGGAACAACAAGCCTGATCCATGGGGGCCCCACCTCGCAACTTACAGGACTTAAAGGATCTGCTGCTAACCTCTTGGTGCCAGATACCACCTTCAGACGTCTTCTGGAGTCCATGCCTCCACGGGTCAGAGCTGTTTTGGCGGCAGGAGGGGGAAGGAGGTGGTTTTAACGTTGTGGCTGATCGTTGTCGTGTAATATTGCTTTCGGCGCGTGTTTGTGTCGTATCTGGTGGCAGCTATGTTAAAGGTCAGCGGCTCCAGCGATCCGGCCGCAGTGACTTCATTTATTTCTCACACAGGTGACATGAACAGGGATAGCAATAACGCCACGGCATGGCAGCGGCGGGGTCCTGAGAGGTCCTGAGAAATGGATCGGGGATGACTGGAGTGTGCGTCCAATGGAAGGCGAGGCTTACCCGTGGGCTGCTGAGGGGGCTGGTGGAGAGGCCGGAGGAGGCTCCACTGATGGACCGTGACCTGGGACACACACACACACACACACACACACACACACACACACACACACACACACACACACACACACACACACGCACACACAAAATATTAGGATTGACTGTTTTTTGAAACCACATGAGGGTATTAGTGTAGCAACGTTCAGGGGAAAAGAAAGGAGATTAAGCAATAAGCACAAATAGCGGCTAGCGGCTGGCGACTAGCGTCACACCGAGCATGAGGGTTCGCCACTGAGCACTTATTAACACAATGAAGCTCAGAAAACACAGAAAAAGGCAATTCACAGCAAACATGAGGACACACAACACCAGCGCCGATTTTGAACAGTTACGACCTGAACCACCGTTTAGCAAAATGTTTGCACAGATTGCTAAATAGAATTAGCGTCCGCTCCATAAAGTTCGCTGATCGATGCAACGCGTCGCGCTTCTCGGGGCTTTTCTTTGCCTCCGTAGCGGATATCTCAAGGGCTAAATGAACTGGGAACATAATAACACTGGTTTCCATTATCATGTATTTTTTTTTTTATTGTTTTTCGCAGATGCCGTCAATAACCCCTAATCTGGAGAGCCACACAGAGATGAAGGACGCAGTGCAATCTGTCTCAATAATGGACGAACACGTGTACGCAATCACGCACGCGATCACACACGCACACACACACACACACACACACACACACACACACAAATCAGAAACACACACACGCACGCACGCACGCACGCACACACACACACACACGGACACAGCGGCTGTCAACACTGCAACAGACACCAGCTGCTCGCTTATTGTCACAACACTGTCTCTCGTTGTCCTTCAACCTAATGTCGCCCCCTCCCTCAATGTCTTTGTCTCTCTTTCACGTTTTTCAACGTATGGTCAGGTCCGCACCACACAGTCGTCTTTAAAAGATGAAAAGATGTGTTCAGAAAAGGTCTACGATGTTGTTCATGTCAGAGAGGAGTGGAGCATTAAGATCAGGGCCGGCTCTTCCTTTACAGTAAGCGACACAGGCGGGCGGCTGAGGGCGCCATGCCGAGGGGGCGCCGCGGAGAGCGCAATTTGCGCACCTGTCTCCCTCTCCGCGGGTATGGACGATGCCGGCCACACGCCAGCGACGGGCGCCCGTGTTCTGACGGTGCCAACCCAGGCGCTATCGGCGGCGCCAACCAGATGTAGGTGATATTATTTTACCCCGTTTCCTTACGGAACGAGACAAGCACTGTGCGTAATTGGGACACTTTCTCCATCACTCTCTTAACTCTCTTTCACATCCTTGAGCAAGGCACTTAACCCCCCGAAAGCTTGGTTCATAGTCACCGCAGCCGTAGTGTCGCTTAGTGTCGAAGTCATAAATGACTTCATTGTGGCACTCGCGGGTTTTTTTTCGCGAGGGCGTGCGCCTCCCGATTTTTTGGAACTCCACACCATGCGCTTCAGGTAATTCAAGATGGACACGTTCTGAGGGAAGGTTGTGCAAAGATGTACGCAGGTACAATCTGTACAATCCATCACTGCCTGATCACAAAAAAATAAACAGATATCACGGAAGGAATTAGCGCTGTCCCTGTCCAAAGATTTGGACTATTTTAGTGCCTAACCCATGTTTACACCAATAATTTGCACAAAATCAAGACTAAAAACCCCTGCACTGACTACAATAAATACACATACATTCAACACTTTCTATTATAATTGTCCTGCTCTTTCCTAGTTGTTGAGATCCTTCCCTTAAGGACTTCTTCGTAATGTTTACAGCAGTTCTTTCCGGTTCCCGTGGTGGTTTGTGCACAGGGAACATCAGGAGGATATTCAGGAGGATAGCGTCACGGCACCTCCACGGCTACGCGTCAACCATAAAATGCTCGTGCTCTCTGGTAGTGCATGCGCCACGAGCAGCGTGGCTCGCTTAAGGCGACTATAACAAAGCCGTAAACGGCTCTCAAAGAGCTGGTGCGCGCCCTGCAAGGCTGCCGCCGCCGTCCATGTACAGATGTGTGTGTGAATGGGTGATTGTGAGGTTTGCACTGTAATGCTCTTTGAGTCGTATGATTTGAAAAGCGCCATTTACCATTTACATAGTAAGTGCAGTAACACATAGTACGTGCACATAGCGCCTTGTATGTGCATTTAGCACATAATACGCCCGTGCTAGATAGAGATAGCAGCCATTACGTCCCGGCCAGGGCCTGTACTGTACCAACAAAGCTTCTACTGACTGAAAATAACTCAACTCTGGATACACACACATACCAACAAACGCGTACTTTCATCGTCACAGAGGAAAGATAACCAGGCCAATGCTGTCATTGACATGCATACCTTCAGTCAAACAGGCCTACAGCTGTTCGAATACCGTAAACATGTGGATGTCGCACGTAGCCAAGTGCGTCCTCCTGTGAGCACAGCCCGAGCACTGTGCCCTCTGGTCATTACAAGCATATTGTCCCAGGCGCTCTGCATCTGCGAATGTTGGATCAGGAGTTCTTTAAAGCTAATGGTACAGATGGTTATGCTGTACAGTAATGAGCTGTCAGAGCCTCAGGCTCGCTGCGAAGGAGCGATGAATTATTTTTGACAAGAGCTTTATTTGTAGTGAACAGCGCACAAAGCCAGCCGATCATTTGTCATCCATCTAATCACAACAAGGCCTGTTGTTAGGAGATCAAGCAAGAGACAAGATCAAAACGTACATCGGGGCGCGAGAGACTCCAGATTTTCTAATATCCATTAGTCTTTGAGCTAATTTTTCCCAAAGCCTATTTTGGAATGAGCCCCCGTCATCTCAGCGTGTGACCAATGGCCGCCGCCGCCGGAGCCCATCCAATCAAACGTTCGCTAATAAGGGTTCACTTTGGGAGACGGGGCTCGGATGAGAGCACCTGGGACGTCACAGCCCCCGCGCCGCACGAAAACTCAACCCGGCGCGATGGACGAGGCCGAGAGACATTCGGTACGTCTGCGTGCACACACCGAATAAAAGAAGGCGAATAATCAGAGTGAGAGGGTATTTTGAATGGGGCGTTTGAGTATCTGGTTGCAGGGATAAAAATAACGCAATCAGGAGCGGATGAAGTGGCGTGTACATGCATTTTTACCCGGGACCTTCCTGGGAATGTCACCGTTTCGGTTTGGCACCTTTTTTTTTTAAATATATTCTATTTGAAATAATGAAAAATGAAATAATTGAAATAATATATTTTTTTTAAATATATTTTGAAATACAGTTGAGTGGAATATGATTGAATAATCTGGGTCTGTCAATCGGGCTTTATGCGGATCAGATATTAAGAATAAAGTGTTTCAGGTGTATTCAAGTGTATTCAGGATGAAATCAGAACTTTCCTGTGCATGTAAACACACCTTTAATGCAAGCCCCCACTAGGAGCAGCTCGGATGAAAAAGTTGATTTTCATTTTCATTTCATACAAATCAAACCACTCCCTCGTCCACAATCATTCACTTTCCCCCGCTCTGACGACTCCCTGCGCGCCCGACATATATATTCCAATATTTCTCCGCTCGGGTCGGGGGCCCCCCCGGAAAAGTTCTAAACGCATTAAGATCTCCGTCGGTTCCCGCCGCCGCCGAGATCGGCGTGAGAGGTGTTTTATTTTTTGACTTATTTGAGCCTCTTAAATAAATTAAAGTCAATAATTAGCATCAAAGCCTGAATTATTAACACCGACTCCGATCCGGAGCCCCGACGTGCGGGAGCAGCGTGAAGCAACTAGAGCAGAACTGTAAAAAGAAAATCAATTGATATTCTATTCTTCACACTGCAGCACTTTCCCATATTTCATTTACATATCATTAACCTCCCCTCATTTCTTCTGGCACCTCGTTACGGTTTAGAAATTAAATCTGTGATATTTTTTTGTGCCGTCAGTTTTTTTTTCCCCCAGACATTTTCCCGGTATTTATAATAAAATGGGATTCGTGTGTAGTCCTCTGTATGTTAAATCTCTTGTGCGATGACTTTGGCGTATATATTATAGGATTAGAACCTGATTCCAACTTGATACAGAGCTGCGTTGTTTCTTTTTAATATCTGAGGTTTATTTTATTTTATTTTATCTTTAAATTTTTTGAAATGTATTATTTTTTTTATATTATTATTTATTTTTATTAATTTTATACAGGTTTATAATGGTGTTTTTTTTCCATTACTTTTAGGTTTAGGGGTCCTGCCCGCATGTCAGCCATGACCACAACTGGCTCAGTCCTGAAACAAACCAGGACCCCGAGGTAGACATGGTAGGCTCCAAAGCTCGGTAGATAGCACCGCTCCCGGCCATCTCTCAGCACTGGCGCCGGTCCGGCGAGCCCACTGTGAAAATATCTTCGACACAAAGTGGCCCTTCATCGCTGGCTTCCTGGTTGGAGTCTGGCGGAGCGACGTAGGGCGGTCGTGGTTGTTGGGCGGATGTGGTCTGCGCTTGTCGAATGGGACCCAACACCTCCCCAAACAGAAGCGGTGCAATGGTAACTACTCACAGAAATACCACGGCGCTTTTCCTATCTCATAGAAAAACTCTGTTCTTCAGGAATGAAGAAATTGTGAATTTAGTAACAAAGAACAAAAAACTGTAACACATACCTAGAAGGAATGAACTGGACCCCGTGTATTGCTGCCTTTATTTTATTGTTATTGTAGTTTATCATTAGGTTTAGTGTATGTTGCCAAATTTTCTTGTTTATTCTTTTTTTTTGGGGGGTATTTTTTATTATTTTCACCAGGTATATTGTACATTGCCAGATTTATATTGTTCTTTTTTTTTTTTTGTTTATTTTTCTAGTTTATGATGAGGTTCATTTTGATTGTTTATTGTTCAATTTTAGGTTAATAAATCTATTTGCACCTCGGTCTCACATCCATTCAGTTAATTATTCCGTTTACTGTTTTCCGTCAGGTTTATTTCTATTTCTATTTTTATTGGTCATTTTTCGGTTTATTGCGTATTTTCTAAATGTTCCTATCTTCAAGTACGCTTTGAAATTGTTTTGATTCTGACCTCCCGAACTGGACACAGGAGGTAAAAACGCACGAAAGGGATTGAGGGGGTTCGGGTTCTCTCTCTCTCTCTCTCTCTCTCTCTCTCTCTCTCTCTCTCTGCTATCGGAGCCGCATCCTGTCAAAACACGTGTTTCAAAGCCGTTCTTCCCGCTGACGCGCTCTGATCTGAGGCTCTGCGAGCGCTGTCAACAAAAGTTTGCAGCTCGGGAGAGATAAGGTTAGGTTCAGAGGGATTTTTTTATTTCATTTTTTTTTTTTTGCCCAAAATCTTTGGGG
This sequence comes from Zeus faber, assembly GCF_960531495.2. Classification (NCBI taxonomy): domain Eukaryota; kingdom Metazoa; phylum Chordata; class Actinopteri; order Zeiformes; family Zeidae; genus Zeus; species Zeus faber. The sequence goes on along the minus strand of NC_137201.1, from coordinate 13,786,791 downwards.
CTCAATTCTGCCGCGTATGGACGTGTACACGTGTATGCAGTCACGCACACACATGCATGTGCACACTCGCGCACTCGCGCACACACGCACACACGCACACACGCACGCACGCACGCACGCACGCACACACACACACACACACACACACACACACACACACACACACACACACACACACACACACACACACACAGAAAAAGAAGCTCAAACATAATCAAAGATGCATGAGGGGGTTGTGATAAAAGCCAGAGAAAAAGTTCAAACAAACCGAAAGTTCCAGACTCACAGACGTGTTTCCACCCGCTGACCAGCCAGCGCAGGAGGAACGACTAGAAAGAAAGATGGATGACGAGATATACAGACTGCTGACTGAAAGCCCCCAAAACACCAACAGCCATACCGGAGGAAGCCACCAAGAGCAGAACCTTTCTGCATATACTGTATTTGTATTGTTCATCCACTCTGCTTTGAAGCCCGAAAATTCCAATTTCCTGCACTTTTTGAGTGTTTTTTTTTTGGATTATTTGTACTGTTTATTGTTCATTTTTAGGCAACATTTTCTTGTTTATTTATATTATTTATTGCTATTTTTTGGGTTTATTGCATTTATTTATATCAAAAATTGTTATATTTTTTTCTATATTGCCATTTTGTTGTTTTCCATAAAATAAAATAAAAATATCAAATGTAAAAACCCCTAAAAAATGATGATGTCTCGCTTGCAGAGCTGGTTCCGTCAGACAACTTGACGGCGCCACGCGCTTCCACCCCCTTATGGGCCGGACCATTCAAGCAGCAAATCCTTCCTGCTCTAGCTACTTTGCTGCCTCCACCTCTCCTGCATCCACCTGTTGGGCTCTACTCAGTGGGGGGGATTCAAGCTCATCACTCCAATATATCAAGCATGCCTATGTGTGCTGTGCACCTCACCGGGAGTGATGAGCAGTAGAGCCCAGACGGCCAAACTCAAACGATGCAAAATAA
>NC_137201.1:13723307-13780807 GCF_960531495.2 Zeus faber | reverse complement strand
CGGACATTACCAGCAACTTTACCCAGGCGGCACCCTCGTAAAAGGCCTGCGTAATGTCCGATTGAGCGATATGTGTGACCACAGCAGGTGATTGTCCGGATCATTCACGTGTCGCGTGCTGATGACGTCTCTGTCGCGCACCAGTTATTTATCTCCGTGCAGATCTTTGCGCACAGAGCACAACTGCTTTCCTTTCAATTTCTTTGCACTCTCGTTTTATATTGCAGATACGTCCAAATACATGGAGTATCAAGGCAAAAAAAGTCACAACTACTGATAAGTCGGTAGCCTCGTCCACCATCTTGGGTGTGCCGTAAAACTCTGCAGCGGCATTGCATTACGTCCGGCCTCCTGCACGCTCTAACCAGGCTCCGCCCCTCGTCTTAACCAAACTGAGCACGTGGTTCTCAACTGGTGGGTCCTGATCCCAAAGAGGGTGAATCCACGTGACTGAGCTACACCCAAATTCTCTGCATCAAAGCACTGTGGACCGTTGTTAGCTTCTCAGCGCCCTTGTCTCACCGACGTCATTGCGCGGAGGCAGGTTCTGGTCTTCCTGGCTGGGGTACCTCTCCTTGCGATCCAGCAGCAGGAAGTAGATCATCTTCTCCTGGTTTTCACTGTGGAGGGGGACGACAGGGCGAAATAATGAGACCTCTGGGCGGGGGAAAACATGCATGGAACATACACCGCAAAGGCGTGGGCCGACATGTAGGTCACACAGACACAGACACACACACACACACACACACACACACACACACACAGGCCTTGAAGCATAATGTTTGCTTATAAGTTCATTGTAAGAAATAAAAAAATAAAAACAGCCGGATAGGTTTCCTCATAAAACATTTTTTTCTTTTGTACAGATCATTAGGCCGTCTTCAAATATCCCGTGCGGCAGCGGGATTTTGTTCCAGCCCTTCTTTTCTTTTTTTTTTTGAGGGGGGGGGGGGGGGGATTCGCCACATCTCCATTTATACTGCGCCTGCTATCAACTTTATGGCGGCATCAAAACATTATGGGCTCCTCATTTCCCCTTTCCCAGTAAAATGGGAAGTCTAATATCGTCTTCCTCGAGTCCAATCTCTTGTCTGTGAAAAGGCCGAGGGACTGGACCTCTGTAATAAAGACAGATTGGCGAGCGGTGGGTGGGGGGCAGAGACAAGGACCTACAACTTCAGCTAAAATTAAGCAGGGAGAGGCAGATCGAGGCCGAGGAAATTTTCCTCCAGTCTAGCTCTATTACTGGTTGTTCCCAGAGGAAAGAAGGTGGACGGAAAACAGGAAAGATGTTTAATGATTGTGTGTGTGTGTGTGTGTGTGTGTGTGTGTGTGTGTGTGTGTGTGTGCGTGTGCGTGCGTGATGGGGGAGTAGAGTAATACTAGCGAAAGCAGGAGGGTTTGGAAACGTGAAGCTGAGGATAATGTGATAAGAAGGAGGAAACGTAAGGTTTCCACGCTCACAGGAGTAAATGTACGATCATATAAAACAAGGACTCGAGGACAATCACGAAACACACACACACACACACACACACACACGCACACACATTCACGCACACAGAGAAGAAGAAAACAAAAACCGCTGTGACCCGGTGAGCGGCGGTAAAGCCTGGATCCGTTTGGGGAAGGCGTATCCAGCATGCGGCGGCAAAAGTGGCTTTACCACAGTGTGATAGCACTCCAGTGATCTATGGCTTCTGACATCGGAAGTGATGGCTTCAAAGGATTTCGTAAGAACCGGGACGGGAGGGGGTAAGGCTGCTGGCGTACGGACACCAACGCCTCCCCCACAACCTTTCCCTATCTCTCTATTCCTACTTCAGCCCCCTCGCCTCGACCCCTTTCCCTTCTAAGCGCCGTCCTTCTTTTCACCGGCTAAATTTATATATTTATACTTTCCTCCATCAGCTTTAGACCCCGGCCATCGCTCACTGTCTAACTTCGCCCCAGTTGCAATCACACCTGCTTTGAACTTCCTTTCATGCCCAAATTTTCCCATGTCCTTTCGTTCAACCCCCCCGCTCCGCTGTGATTTCCTCGGACGCCTGGCTGCCTCTTCCTTCGCTCCGTCCCTCCTTCGACCTCCTCACGCGCACCCACCCGCCCACCCTTCTTTCCTTCCCTCCATCCTCCCCCACGCTTAAGATTTCTCCCCGGGGTCGCTCGCGCATTTACCACGGCTTCACCTTCTCCGCCCTCTCTGCCCACTCTCACCGCTCCTCCGCTCCTTTACCTGTCTCCGCTTGGAACGCCCCACCCCCGATCCACCCCATGCACTCACTCATCAGAGAGCAGGTCTTTCAGGAGTTTGTTTTTGTCCCTGAAGCAGCCCAGGGAGTGCATGCTGTCCAGCACGTCAGGGTCGATGTCGTCCGCGGAGGGCAGGCTGCGGATGGTCACCTTCCTGGGCACAGGCTGCTCGGGCTCCGGCTCGTTCTTCCCCCCTCTGGGACAAAGAAGAAGAGGAAGCTGCTGGTCACCTTGGTAACTGGACAAAAACGAAGGGATCGGTGAGGCCAGATTTTACAAAGGGCGGAAGATCAGAGGTGGATGAGTTACGAGTGCTCGAATACTCTTGACTTGTGTGTAGGCATCATGAGTAAAGATGGGAAATCCATGCAACGCTAAATTAATTAGAAGAAAACAATTTAAACAATTTGAATTCCAGAGGCAATCAAAGTGCCACAAAAGGCTAAACAAGATAAGAATGGCCCAGATATCGACATTGTTCGGCGTGAAATGTTTCAAAGTGATTTTCATGAGCCGTCAAACGTGCCTTGTCGAATTTGGGTGTAATTGTTAAATGTAACAAACTGTTTACACAGGTCCTGGTACACGTTAAACACACTTTTTCTTTTGGGGATTTCTTTCAGAAAAATTAAGTCAGTTTATCAAATCTTGTTTTTAACAAATGGGTGATGGCCTTCTTCTTCTCTTGAGTTGACTTGAGTACTCGCCGGAAAGGTGTAGTGTGTGTGGTGACAATTTAAAATAAAACACGGGTACATTGTCTTCAAACGATCAGATAAATGCCAAACATGGCGGTGTTAAAGGCATTAACGTTATCAGGGCTGCTGGAACAAGGGGAACACTGGATTTATTTGTCCCCTCACTTTCAGGTATTATGGTAACAGAACATTGGCAACTGTGGACAGTGGCCCCCGATCTGAAATAAAACCCGCAGGGCCGGCTCTGCGCCCCGATCGCTCTCGCTCTGACGGTACCGACTGTGCCCATGGTGCACCAGCGATGGTGAACCCGTGACCGGTGCACCAAAGCAGTGTGTTTTTTTATTTTAGATTTAGGTTATTTTATTGTACTCTGTTTCCTTATGGAACTAAACAAGCACCATGCGTGAGTGGGACACGTTCTCCGTCAGTCTCTTATATATATATATATATTTATATATATATATATATATACAGTATACATATATATATACTGTATATATACGTATAAACACCGATCAGCCACAACTTTAAAACCATTGACAGGTGAAGTGAATAACACGGATCATCTTGTTCCAATGGCACCTGTCAATGGGTGGGATATATTAAGCATATTAATATAGCATATTAAGCTTCAAACTGTTTTTGAAGTTGATGTGTTGGAAACAGGAAAAAGGGACAAGCGTAAGGATCTGAGAGACTTTGACAAGGGCCAAATTGTGATGGCTAGACGACTGGGTCGGAGCATCTCTAAAACGGCAGGTCTTGTGGGGTGTTCCTGGTATGCAGTGGTTAGTACCTACCAAAAGTGGTGTAAGGAAGGACAACTGGTGTATTGGCGACAGGGTCATGGGCCTACACAAGGGGCCCCTACACAATAGGCAGGTGGTTTTAATGTTGTGGCTGATCGGTGTATATATATAAAGGAACTGAAATTAGTCATTCTTCCGTTATGTAAGGCTCGTTAGGGTCACCGTAAGGCTCAACACTCGAGTGACACGCCGGCAGCTTTGTTTCTGAGTCATCCTGCTTAGTTCAGAAACCCCTGTCACTTCGGTCTTTACTTTCTTCATCACCCCATCCTGTCCACACTTCTTCCACTTGTGCCCTCCGGCGTTGACTTCCCCCTTCCAATCTCTTTTTCTCTCACCGCGTTCCTGGGCATGCAAGGTTATGTTCGTTGGAATTTCAAAATGGACCTGACGTTTGTACCTTTTGGCGAGACTCGAGTCTCACCGCCGATGACTGAGCCGGGGCATTTCTTTCCCAGGGAAGAAAGAAAGTCATTCATGCAATTTCTCAGTGAGCCAGTCAGTCATGGCCACCCAGACAGTCAATCAGATAGTATGTATCCTCACCTTTAGAAATCCATCCGTCCACCCGTCCACCCATCCATGCATCCATCCACCAATTGACAATCAATCCAGCCCTGCACCCATCATCTATCCATTGATGCATCTATTCATCAATCAATGTATCCATCCATCCATACATTTATCCATCCATCCATAAATGCATCCAGCAATCAATCCACGTTCCTAGTCGCCACTGCTCTTACCCTGCTACCCACTCTTTCTCGCAACTGTAACTACGGAAATGAACAGCCATTTAGAACACCCGTGCCTGACTCACGTTTGCTCGACCGGAAGAAACAAACCCATTCTGGCTAAGCCGCCAGTCGCCAGCCTAAGCCGCCCGTGTCTTCCCTACTCCCCGCTCACCTGTCCGTATGTTGCACATCTCCTCTTCCGCGCACTAGCGATTCACCCCGACGCACCCTGGGGTGGATGCACGGCCCGCTCAAAATGTTCCCACGTGCGCGGGGGTCTAAGTCAGAATCGTTTAACTCGCGGTTGTTAACCCCCCCCCACCCCCTAAGCGGTCCGATCAGAGAGAAAGAAAAGAGGGGAGCGGGGTAAAGAGGTGGGTGGAGGGAAGAAGAGACGAAACGAAAGGAGTACTTACATGTACCATGTGTGCTTCTGGATCTGTTCTAACTGTGAAAGACAAAAGCAGAGGAAGAGGAGCGGGTCAGCACACAAGACACACTGCGCACCATTTTTGTGTTTTTCCAAGCTGTGTTTACAGTGTGGATTTGCCCCCCCTGGGGCAAAGTATGTAGGTGTTTATTTTCTCACCGCACTTGCATTTCCCCGCCGTCCATCATTTGCGACATAATGGGTTCTCAACTTTCTGTTTTCACGCCGTCATTTAAATGAAAAGCGCAAGTAGTCGCAGCCGATTCGGTTTCGATACGGGACATGGACACAGGGGAGGGAATCGGTTCAACTGGGTCAGTTCTGCACTCTTGTTTTTAACCGAACGCGGAGACAAATATCATCAGCCACAGCAAACGACCGCAAAGGCTTCAGGAGCTCCAGCGCTCACAGCGTTCAAATGGACACTTTGGAGGGTACCCAAAGAAATAAAAGGTATTTTTATTTATATTTATTTATATATGAACACAGCTAGTGGGAGTAGTAAAGAAAGAGACACCGGGAGAAAGAGAAGAAGCAGGATGGAGAGGCTCTGGGAGAGGGAAGATGAAGTGGGGATACCATTAGACTATACACAGAGAATATTATCTCCTTCACTCACGGCTCGCTCTGCTGCCACCTCTGAGATAGAAGGGATCTGCTGGTGTCCTTTATTATCCCATCTCTCTTCCGCTCTCCCACACATTTGGCTCTCTCCTTTTTTTCCACTCTCTTTCTTTCTTTCTTGATCTCTCGCTCGCTCTCTCTCTCTCTCTCTGACTGTGGAAAGCCTTGGCATTTTGTGCCCATCCGCCCTGTGCCCTATGGACGCTCTGTCATCTTCAATGTTGGCACGGTCTTTGTCCGAGAAACGAAAACGCAGACAGCGACATGAAGCGAAAAAAAAAAAACAACACAAAAGGGCCAGAAGAATAAAGACGGAGACAAAAGGCGCCCTTACAAAAACATTCCCATGATTTCACATCGGAAAATACCAAAACAAATCCCGTGGATGGTGCTTACTGGTGCACTGTCGGGAAAAAAAACAACCCTGCTAAAGTTGACTCATGAGCGTTACTTGAGTTGACTGTGAAACCCATGTGCTATACGAGGGTTTGACATTTGCTTTTATCCGTGAGTCACATGTTCTCAGCATTCCAGCTCAAATGTTTTGTGTATACTGTCAGGGTGTCACCGCTTTTTTTGTCCCCCGTCGCTCTTTTGATATGGATTCCATAATGTGTGTGGATGCGTTTCAAAACGACATCCAAAGCAACTCGAGAAAGGAAAAATTTGAAAGCCGTACGTACATAGGGTACATAATCTAAAATTGAATCAAAAGTCGTTTGTTCTTAGAACGGAGAGCGTACGGCTGCCTCCTGGAAAAACAGCCTGAGAACAAATGCGCCCGCGCAGACCCGCTCCCGCGTCTCTCCAACGGGCAGGCATGCCCGCGTCTACCGTGTTTATCAATCTCTCTTCACAAGTGTTTGGACATTCATCTTCCTCCCGCTCTCCTCCGGCGGTGATGTATGTCCTGACATGATGTACAGTAGGTGCGATCGCTTGCCCTTACACTCTGTGATTACTGACTTAAGGTGACGACTTTCCGCCGCCGTGGGGTCACGGCGATGACAGAGGTAACCTGCCCGTCAGACAGAGGACAGAGGGTGACCTACTCTCTCTAAGTTCTATTAATGGCCCAAAGGCCTTCAATTTCGCGCGCGGCGCACACGCACGCACACACACACACACACACATACACACACAAACCTGGGGTTGATGTGGTTTGAAACGTGGTAGCAAATCAATCAATCAGTCAATCTGACAGTAGCGATGCCAGCTGCTCTACCTTAATATAGAGGTTTATAGGACCATGGGTTGGGGTTTGACTTGGGTTGTGTCTGTGTGTGTGTGTGTGTGTGTGTGTGTGTGTGTGTGTGTGTGTGTGTGTGTGTGTGTGTGTGTGTGTGTGTGTGTGTGTGTGTGTGTGTCTACGAGCCGCCCTGAATCATACGGCTGTCTATCAATTCCCGGCTAAAGCACAATAGGTTCCTTGGGTGCATCCATACACACATCCATGAAGAGAAAAAGCCAAGAGTGAGATAGAAAGTTAGAGCGTTCCATTATTTTCCTACGAGCGACCTGACCCATGCAATCTATCTGTGCTTTCCGTGAGGGTATTATTATTATTCTCCTGTAATGAACTGGTCTTTAATATAACAAGCCAGCCGATCCTCTTCATTAGCCGGAGATCATGATTGGGGCCGATCTTCCCCTGGACTGACCAAGTTAATTTGGAAAGACTTCAGGTGGCTGTAACAATAGACTGTAGACAGGCAACTTAATAAATAAGCTTTCATATTGGGCGAAGCCCTATAAGCCTTGGATAATGTCCTCCCACCATCCTTCTACAGGGTAGCGCCAGGCGACGAAGGGTGTTTTGTAAGCAGTGTCTAATCGTCCGCCGTCGGCCATGGAAGTCTTAGTCCGTCAGAGCGCAGCCTCCAAACATGAGCAAAAAATTAACCTCGACGACGGGACTGATTAAGAGGTGGGGGGGTTACGGCAACCCGGGGCCCTTCCCTGTCTCGCTCCCGGACTGGACGTCGGCGGCTGGACGCCAGGAACGCTCAACCTAACCGCAGCGTTTGACATTCTCTGAGGTCACAAAACATCCCCCCCCCCACCCCAAGCGCTCCCGTACCCCCCTCAGACCGGGACCGCACCATTACAGCGGCGGCCAGGGAAAAAAGGGAGGGAGGAGGAGGAAGAAGGGTGGAGGCTTGAAGAGAACGGCGCCGGGGGCGAGCGGAGGTGTCTGGAGACGTGAGGGTGACCCGACCCGTCAGGGAGAGAAAAAGCTTTGCACGGCCGATTAAAGACGCTGGATTTTTTTTCTCTTTGGACATTAGCAACGCAACGTTTTGACCTTCGCCTCTCTGCCCTCTGTCAGACCGAGCAGGTCGTTCCTTCTCATCTCCCGTTGGCTCTTTCTGCGGTGTCTTGTGGTGTTTTCTTTAAGTTCCATACTGACACGATGAGACTGTAGATGCCTTTGGTTTAAATGAATGCGAGAAACGCATTAACTCAAGGGCATGATGATGAAATGCTCTCTTATTTAGCCACACCTGTGGGAAGAGACTCCCCAACGGGTAACGAAGAACAGAAAGGCCCCGGTGTCCGGCTTCTGCTCGGTCACGGTCTGGTCCAATTTAGATAGTGAAAAGTAATATCCACATCCATCAACTCATTCAGCCTACCATCATCCATCTATTCATCAATCCCTCCCTTCCATCCATGCTTCTATCTATCTATCTCTCTATCTATCTATCTATCTATCTATCTATCTATCTATCTATCTATCTATCTATCTATCTATCTATCTATCTATCTATCTATCTATCTCTCTATCTATCTATCTATCTATCTATCTATCTATCTATCTATCTATCTATCTATCCAGTTTTAGCTCAGTTCAAAAATGAAAAGGGAGATGCATCATTTCACGCTCTCTTTCTTCCTCCCTCTCTCTCTCTATCGCTCAGTTCTCCCTCCTGCATCCAACTTGTCTAGGTGATCAGTTCCTGTTGTGGGGGGCACTGGTGTTATTGCACAAGCAGCGATCCTCTCCTGAATTCACACTCTGTTCTTGGTGGAGGAACCTAAGTGGAATGGGTGATGAGGCAAATATATCTGAAACACGAGGGAGGAGAGCGAAAACAAAATAAAAAGGGAGAGAAAAATGATCCGTATTGGCGGCCTGGAGTGGATGTTAGCCATTTTTAGTCGAGTGGAGCTCTGGCTCCCAGCTCCTGCCTCGGGAGGATTGGAAGTGTGTCTCTTTTTTTTCCTCAAAGCTTGTTGCTTATCTCCAAAATAATGAATTTCCTCTATGACTGAGAACAAAGAAGTAACCTCTTATGTGTTTTGCTGCTCATATTACAATATTTGTCAGCAACACAGGTGCAACGCAAATATGAACTATTCCATGAGGATACACTATTGATTTACAGAGCATGTATGAATCATGCATTATTTAGATGCATTGGGTGAACTGTTGAGATTAAACGATATATTACTGCTGCTGAGGGCCAAATGAGGCTTTGATTGAAGAGGTCTATGCAGGACAAGGATCAGACAGTGCTCAACGGGAGGCTGGACGCTGAATTTAAATAGTTTGCCCGAATAGTGTATTCATGTGTATTACACGTATCTCTATTACATATAATATAAAATGTAATACATCCCATTTATGTTTGTTGAAGCGTATTATATTCGATTTTTTTTTTTAAATACATAATAGTTCATTTATGATATTGAGCAATTTTATGCAGGACATTTACTTTCAGAAAATGTTGGTTTAATTCAAAAAAAACACAACAAGGTTTGAGTCTGCCTCTCAGTAAAACCCTGCATTCTGATTGGAAGTGCTCAGTTGGGTTTGCGTCAAAATTAAAGTTTGAGATCCAGGCACCGTGAATCAGCATAAATGTAGCGTTGACGTCCAAACGAACAGGGAACGAATATAGTTTCTGGCGCCGATCATTGTGCGATTCCCTTTTAGGCTTTGAAAGGCGTCGTGGCCGAGGGGCGGCCGGTGGGCGGTCGTTGTTACCATGGGGACCGGTGCACTGACCGTTAGCCGCTTGGGGGCTTCCACCTCGATCATGCCGCGCAGCAGGTTCTGGCAGTCCGGGGGTATGAAGTGGGGCATGTGGAAGACGCCCAGCTTCACCTTCTCCAGAAGGTTCCTCAGGTTGTCGTCGTCAAACGGCAGGGCGCCCTGCCCAGCGGGAATGGGGCGGGAGGAAGGAGGGGGCGGAAAAGGGAAAAGAAATAAAAGAAAAGCTTACATATGGCAAACAACAACGGCGTATGACAATCGCGAGAGGGATGACAAAAAGAATATCCAAGAATATCCTCCAAGTAACAAGGTCCATTGAAGGGAAAAGCAGCCCTCCTTTTAAAGTCTTAATCCCGCTCGGCGCGAGGAGCGGGGCTCGCTTTCTCGACTCTCGCAACGGTCTGATTAGAGCGTTTCGCTCTGAGCCGCGAGCCTAAATAAATAATAAACAGCGGCATAAACAGAGATGGGGGCTTTTTTCTAATAACTACCCGGCTTTCGCATCTACCTCCCTCCTTTTAGCATTCCATCACCGCAGCCGTTCATCAGTGCCGGGCTGACACTGCACAGATGCGGCTGTTTGATATATGACGGCCTCCACCCACAAGATGGGACGGAGGAGAGGAGAGACAAAGGAAGATAAAGGGAAGTGGCGAGACAGAAAAAGAGTGTAAGGAGAGAGAGAGAGAGAGAGGGAGAGAGAGAGGGGGAGAGAGAGAGAGAGAGAGAGAGAGAGAGAAGGGCTGAGTAAAGAGCGAGCATGCTTGTGTAACAGATGATGTGATCGTGGCCTAACTGTTGGGGAGTACGAGTGTCTCCCACAATCAGACAAATGGTTCTCTCGCCGGCAGACAGCGGGACGGAGGGGCGAGGAAGACCGTCGCAACATGACAGCAGAGAGACAGTGTTCATTTGCTGCCAAACGCAGAAACCGGAAAGTACTTCTTTTTTTTTTTTTTTTTCTCCTTTGGAATCGGGAAAAAGTGTGGTCAACTTTGCACAGCGCGGAGTGTAAAAGCGGAGGGAGTGCAGACGGACGTACACAAAGTCAGAAATAAAGACACAGTGAAAGCCAAGAGAAGAGGGCAAAATCCATCCTGTCAAGTCGATCATTTCTCGTATTTTGTGTTTTCGTGTCCTCCTCTATCCTTCTTTCAGGTTTGCCTTCAGGAATGAAGCACGGTGACGACGTGGGGGGGAACCACGGTGCAGCTGTGGACGGGACCAGACTCCAGGCCTGAACGGCCGGGGAACACAATTCGACTGGAGAAAAAGACCTGATGATGGATTAGTGGATGGATTAGTGTGTGCCTGGATACAGGATAACATACAGTCGTCTCTATTATCTGATGTTTTACTGTGTAACTACCTTCACGCAGGGGAGGGGGTCTCTGTATGCTCCTCTATTGTCCTGAACCCCTTTTAGATTTGGGGGTTCCGTCATTTAACTTTTGCCTCGTGCAGCCAAACATAGCTCCCGTGATGTTCTGACAGTTCTGACCTCCCGTCGCCAAGGGAACCTCCCGTCACCTCCCGTCAGCCTCCCGAGGATATTACAACTTGTTCTGATGGACGTAACTCACCGGTAACTTCTAATGATTGCAGTGATTCCCAACCTGGGCGCCCAGACCCCCGCGGCGGGTCTCCAGAGATCGCAGGGGGGGTCGTGAGGGCCTTGGATGATTTGAGGGATATGTTTCCAAATAGTCAAATTTGGGTTCAAAGCTATTGAATCGGGTTTGACTTGGGGAGGTCTGAGAGGAAAAAAAAAATCTTGGGAACTCCGGTCCTAATAGCCCATTTTCTATGTTTTCTGTAGACAGAAAAAAAAATGAGAAAAGTTTGCCCGCTCGTCAGTTGCACAGTTCGGCGAAGGAGAGTGGACGCTCACCACAAGCAGGGCGAAGAGGATGACCCCGCAGCTCCAGACGTCTGCTTTCCTCCCGTCGTACTTTTCCCCCTGGTGGACGACAAATTGACACATGACATTGAGATAGACAATGTGATTAGACTGAAAGACTGATAGATCAGCGTTCGGCCGTTTAACAAGCGCTTAATGAAAAGGATGTAATCTTTCAAAGTAAATGCGTTTGACACTTACCCGAATGACCTCTGGACAAGCGTAATGTGGAGATCTGTTGGACAAGGAGATGGAAGTGATTGAGACCTCACGGAGGGACTGAGAGCCAAAACGGAGCGGAAGCGATATTGAGAGAACGTGTGCATGCATTTGGTGGAGTGGGGAATTAAAGGTTTCTGAGTTTGTTTTCTGGCTCTGCGCAGCCCCCTGCTTTGTTACATAACGTGCGATGGTTGTTAAATCACAGCACGGAAAAAATTAACGGATCAGGTTTTTCCGACCGAGCCAACTCCAGTGAAGGGAGTGAATTTTTGGGCGGACCAAAGACCAATTTCGGTCTTCCCTGTACATAGATCACGATGCGCGGAGGGAATTTTGACATCCTTAAGGTATTTGGATGTCCTTCTGTTGCTCACTCAAGGACATCGTCTCACGGCAGACAGCGAACGGACCCACTAATCTTCACACCACCTGGACGGGCTGACAGTAAACCCAACGGCTGGATTGACGCGTCAATATCATATTAAGATTTATGAAGCTACCCCACAACCGCCACTTTAGAAGCAGATGCCGGTGTGTGACCGTGGCAACACCGCAGTACCTACGGTAGTTCTCCTTTCCAGCCACTGCTTTCTGTCCCGCAAAACCTCCGCTCTGGAAACACATTAAATTCTTATCATGGTATTATTATCTGATAAGATTTGAGTGCGGCGCATTGCTTATTTCCTTATTCTTCTGCGTCTGAAATCTAAAGTCAAAGATAACCGCAGAAAAAAAAAGGGCCACCATTTTGTTGTGTCTAAAATGAAAAGCCCTATTATTCACATTTGCGTCATACCGTTGTGAAAGAGCACGTCAGACCATCATATTCACACGCAAACACCGTACGGGCATGGTTGGAGGCATTTGGAGGCACAGAGGCTTTGTAAGCTTTTAACTGGCAACACCGCAGACATCAAAATGGTCGTCGGCCGTCGCTCGCTGGCCCGGTTCCTGGACGATGAATGAGAAAGTTGAGGTCATGACTTCAGCGTTTTCAAAAAGCTACGTTTTACCTGCCCCTCACGATTACACGAAAAACTGAGTTGGAAAAATCTCAGCCCTGGACGGCGTTTTCCAAGAGCTTAGTTTTAAGTGACCTAAAACGCCGTTGGACGGGAGGCCAAAACACATAGAAAATAGTACACTACATTTTCAAAAACCTGTGTATACGAGTGGACAGGGCCTTATTCGTATTCGCAAAATCCATTTTTTTTCCTGTAAGATAGCAACATATTTTTCTCTAATTAGACCGCTGGTCAGGACAGTTCTTACTTTAGATGTATATTATACAAGGATTCTGACTCTATAACACGGAAATAAGCCGATGCTGTGTTCTCTCCCCGGCCCTCTTCCCCCGTCTTCTGATTTCTCTGCACCTACTTAGTCTGATCTAATGGCAGGATATTGGGTTCTAATGAGGGCCTATCCTAGGTCTGTAAACACAGCGCCCATTACCTGGGCTGTTGTCTGGGCGTGCTCATGAATAGGAGCCCCGGCGGTTCAGCTTCCTTCGGCTGTCAAAATGTTGTGAGATAACAAACGTGTCAGAGGAGAAGTTCAAACGTGAGCCTATGCAAATGCCAGCCGCCCTGATTGCAGGTGTCATCGTGCATTATGCAGATGGTGGGTTGGGGGAAACCACAAGTTCGAGGTTTGCACTAGTTAGGCACCAGAAATGCCACAACGCATGAACAAATCAAGAGGAACGCATTGCTTTTTCACAGGATTCAGGTAGTAAACACACAGCCTGCAGGCAAATGTACATTTAAAAATAAACAACTCTCCCCTGAAGATAAGGGATAATCCCCCAACAGGGTGTCTGCAGGTATCAGAGAGTAAATGTAAAACTTTCTAAGACATTTTTAGACAAATCAAGTATGGTCAGTAGTTATTTGTAATAAGAAATAATAATAATAATAATAATAACTATAATAAATCTGCCCATTACTATCTTTTTGATGTAGATATGTGTGTGTAGACATATAGGCATAAGGATTTTCTTGGATTTCTTTCTACAACTAACTATGACAGGTAAGTATGAAGTGAGATAGGTTCATCTAGAACAGGTAAGTGGAGCAGGAAGGTATGAAGGCAAGAATTATGTTTAGCATTAGGTTTAGGGTTTTATAACATCAACAAGCTTAAATCTGCCCTAAAAGAACTTGATTACTTTTGACAAAAAATTATATGGATAAATTAAAGGATTATATTGAAATTAAGACCTCATAAATTATATTTTGACTTTACGGACTAATATTTGTAAAACTGAATTTAATATTCAGATGCCCATTTGAAATAAATTATGTGGAATTCAGATGTAGTAATTATGTACCGTATATACTTATTCTTTAAAGTTGATTTAGTTTTTTCTCTTTTTTTTTCCTTCTAAATTGATATTGTAACTTGGAATATAATTTCATTTGTCATAACAAATGTAAGAAAAGGGGTTTCTCATGTGCATACTGGCCAATGTTGAAGTATGTATCCTGTCATTTTATAGATATATTTTGCACAAATAATCTAAACTAAAGCTGTATTTTAATTTGTCAAAATAATACTATCGCATTAGTAAAAACCATAACTAGTGCATTCCTGGAAAAGGCTCCTAAACATGGATATGATGTAATCCTTTCCTGCTGAGATGACCCCATTTTAATATCGGGTAGCATCGCAACTCTTCTAATCATATTAAAAGTCAGCTTCAGAGAGAGCCCTTGAAAATAAAGCGACGTAAATAGGCTTTGCTGAAAACCTGGGTGTTGCAGGGACAGGAGGCATTAAAAACCCGATGAAGCCTGAGTTTAAAAAAATGCCATCTTGTGAGGAACAGACAGCCCACAAAGTATGTCAAAAGTATCAGTCTCCCATCGCTATTCACCGAGGCTCATCCACTCCCTCAACTCTCACCCTACTCATCACACGATGAGAGCAAAAAAAAAAAAAAAAAAAATGTGTGAAAGATGTTATTGATAGCCAGGGATGTGCTGGGAAATTGTGTCTTTTTTTTATTACTGTACATCTTGAGCGCAACAAACAGCCCTGACACCGTGAAAAGATGCTGTGAGTGGCCCGTCTGAAAGCGTAAGACAGAAAAGACATTTATCTAAGGTCCTGGGGTTGTGCCTGAGCTGGTGAGAGTGCTGTGAAGTGGGGAAATCAGAAACGATGGAGACGGCTTTTGAAGGGCTTTTTGCAGCGATGTGAGGGAGAGAAAAGATCGGCGGTCCATAGAAATTAAAAG
Organism: Zeus faber; assembly: GCF_960531495.2. Lineage (NCBI taxonomy): Eukaryota > Metazoa > Chordata > Actinopteri > Zeiformes > Zeidae > Zeus > Zeus faber. The sequence continues at coordinate 13,765,887 of NC_137201.1, read as the reverse complement.
CTCAAACAACTTGTTTTTTTCCGAATAGCGTTTTGCCGTTCGGAGAGCGGTTGGACTGTAGCACCCCTTCTAAGTCACTCACAGTTTGGAGGATGCAGTGAGTGTTTCCCGTGTGGAAGTACCATGAGACATAGTTTCGATTGTAACAAAAAATATGTGAATTTATCTTCTCTAACGTAGCTCGGATACTCCCGGGGTTTGCAAACAGGATTAATTAATTTCGTCAGTAAGTGGAACTGAGTGGAACGCATCGCAAACAGTAGGGGGTGAACGGCGTGGCAACAATGACGTTGAGGGATGAAGACGGAAAGCGCAAGAGGAAAAAGTGAGATACAGAGGGAGCAGGAGCGAAGAGATTGCGAGGGTCTTGAATGTATGGTTCCGCGTGTGGGAGGCGGGAGCTTGCTCTTGCGCATCTGCCCGCTTCCTGCCGCTCATCCATAAGTCTGCCTGTCTGAGCCCTGGCACGTCGGGTTGCTCTCCGGTCTGGGCGGCTCGTCCGTCTCCACCTGAGGGGAGTCCCGTCCTCGCTCGGGCTTCATTACCCGCGGCAAATGGAATACATTTGTGTCAGGCGGCTGCCTGCTGAGAGGGCTCCAGATAAATGCGTTTAATTAAAAACTGTCATATCGGCACTTAGAGACGGAGCAGTCGGGAGAACAGAAGCAATCGATAAGCGCACATGTAAGCACACTCGCATGTGCGAGGCAGGAAGTCCGGCCGAGAGCGCCGAGCGAGGCAGAAGCGCGACAAGTTTGCCGGGCGTTCAAAGTGCATGCGTGCGCGTGCTGAGAGTCTCCTTTAACGAAACACCGCACCTGGAATTGCACCGGCGTAATCCCTGAGAGCGGAAGTATCATGTATCAGTATATGAGAGGAAGAAGAATCAAATCTAAATGAATTAACCTCCACGGGGTTGGCAGCAGCTGGGCTGTGGTTACCTCCGCTACCAAATAACCTCGGAATGTAGGCTTTATATTGTTTTATATTTTATGTATATTTTATTATTTATTATTTATGTTTTATAGTCACTGCTTTTGATATTTGCCTTGACCCGTCCTTTTGGCATTGAGCCACAAGAGCAAACCCCCGTGTGAATGACATCACAGTTGCACGTGTCTGCAACCTTTTGTGTATCTGTAAACAATAAACTATTATACGGAGATAAAGAGCGATTGAGGTGCTTGAGGTAGAAAGAGAGAAAGGGAAGATTGGGCAGGGTGCGAGGGAGATACTGCCGAACAAGCTGAGGACAAAGTGCCCTCAAGGTCGGGGGATGAGTTAAGCCTGGCCTGGCCTGCGCGGCTGGCTCGCATGCTCGCAAGCATGTGCACGGGGCTTGATTGGGATGTTTAATCTTGACAAAATCCGATCCGAGCCGAGGACAGATGTCAGGGTTTTTCTCTCTCTCGCTCTCTCTCTCTCTCTCTCTCTCTCTCTCTCCCTCTCCCATAGAGCACCCGTACACAGCATCCTGTGTCACCGCAGAGGGCTGCTTCCCCCTCGACACAAGCGGGTCACCGAGAATCTGAAGAGCGTAACTGAACCGAAATCCTCTCAGCGCGCCTTGAGAAACACTTTCTCCCGATCGCCCACGAATAAAACTCTTGCCTCTTAGACCGCAGTGGCATTTCGGTTTCGAGTTCCGGGAGAGTCATGCACTATTGTAAACCTTTTAGTTGCGGCCGAGGTTAGAGGAAAAAAACAAAACAAAACAGTGGCACCGCTTGAGGACTTTGGTCCCGTTGCGGGGGTGCTCGTCGGGCCCAGAGTGCAGTTTGAACAGCGACATTTCCTCTGAGGGAATCCATTACAGCTCTTGTGAGATTGATGGGCCTGGCACCGGTCGTGACTGTGGGATCATAAAACCCAGCGTCAGATATGGGGAGACGGAGAGCAGTAATGTGTGGCCGTGGCCGTGGCCCTGCTCCCAGCCAGATAACACAGTCTGAGAAACAGTCAGTGACTCTCCTCAGGAGATCAACGCTGCCAGATAACAGCAAGCTTTGACAGTGGAGGGCTAGATATCCCCTTTTAACATTCCCCTACAGACCTCCTATTTTCTCTCTTTATCTTTCTATCCCTTTCTATGCAACAACCGTTAGCGCTGACATTATTTTGGGGAATACCATTACCTTGAGGGAGCACGCTGTGTCGTGTAAAATTTTGTCGAAAGCGGACGACGACGATGGCAGCGAATCGTGTCGTGTTTCTCTGCATTACTCACCCACAGCTGGTCTCCAGTAGACTGTCGCCAACCTGCAGGGAGGCCATGCCGAAATCCGCTATCCTGATGTTGTTCTTCTCGTCTAGCAGCAGGTTCTCTGGCTTCAGGTCCCTGTGGCTGTGGGATAACAAGAGAAAGTTGTCGAAAAGTTAAGTTCAATGGAACTGCGATCTTTGTCGTCCGAGGAACACAATTTTTACTTTTACAAAGTGCATGAATCACCCCATTTACACACAACGATGGCAAGGCGCCAACCAGCTCATTTGGAGCATTTTAGGGTTCAGTGTCTGTTGTTGCCATGTCACCAGGAGGAGCTGGGGAATCGAACCAGCAATCCTCTGTTTACCCGACAACCCCCTCTACCTTTGCAACCTTTCTAGCCACAGTCGCCCCAAGCGAAAATAACTTCATACGACATAATGCTCCAAACACAAGTTGAAATTGTGTGGCGAGGGCAGAAAGTCTGATAGACAGACCCGCCACAAACATAAATTAGAGAAACATGCAAGCACATGGGTTTCTGAACCCAAGGGCATATATACCCAAAGTGCATCATCGCCGTAACCATAGTAACAAACACCTTGTATTACCATCGCAGCACCTCAACCTTTTCCCTCGCCCTCCTCCCTGCAAACCTGTACCTCTCCTCCATGCCACCTCTCACTTTGATCTGTGCATGCTGCGACTGGGAGGCTCCACCGCGACTCCGAGCCGGTGAGAATGATGACAGCCCCCTACTGGGTTCATTTCATCTCTGCCCCCTCTCTTCCCCACCTTTCCGTACCCCCTACTCCCAATCTCTCTCATCTCCCAGACAGCCGACAGCCAGCAGGCCGAGCAGGATGCACCGAGGGGAGCCAGCCATGGAGGTTATGTTCATTAACTGCCATTCATTACTGCGGAACACAGTGAGGGGGAAGATAACCAGAGGACTTCGCGTCTCGCTCCTTAAACGGACCACAGAGTGGTATATCTTTCTTGTTTTAAGTATGTCATCAGTGTGTCGGAGGTTAAATCTCTATTTTGAACGCAGTCAGACGTTGGTGCCTTATCAACCCTTTCACATTTTTAGCCCTGGGAGGAGAATTGTCTTTGACCGTGACTCACAGGAAAGTCTACGGTGCCGTGCGTCCACATGAACATACAGAAGCACACACAAAGTGTGTGTCTATCTAATATTTTTATGATCAGTGGGAGAGGGATAACGCCACAGGAAATGACAGCCAGGCCAATATGAATCAGACTTTCATCTTGCCTTTAGACTAATGATGAACAGGGGAGGGAAAACGCGAGCTGGAGACGTCTGCCTTTGAAGAGCGGCTCATCACAATGAACATTTAACCTTAGACGACACCGGCTGCTGCACAACTCATTTCCTGTCCTGAGAGATTAGCTGTCAGCTAGTTTGTTTTCTCACTGGCACTCCCTCTGATCCCTGCTATAATTGAAATAAACCACAGACAGCATCATTTAAAACAGGCCTCTGCCGCCTAAAAATATTATTGGGTCAAACTTACATCATCTTTGGCAGTGTGACAGCAGACAGAGTATCAAATGCCAGGGTTCGGTCAGAAAGCGCCTGGTTGGAAGATGTTCCAAGTAGGAGTTTCAAAGCATCCTTGAGCAAGGCATTGTACTCAGTGCATATTAATGAAGATAGAATGATAAAACATTATTCATTGATTCACATGAAGTCTACATGTGCGGCAAAGTTATTTGTTGTACTGTATAAGGGTCGGGTGTCAGTTAGGGTGACCGAACCCAAATGTTTCAAATGCGGGCCAGCACGTCTATTTTTGCCTAGAAATAGACATTTGTATAAAGCAAGTTGTTTTACAAAGTGCCAAAGTGTGTTTTTAATTGAAAAACAATTATGAGAGGTCAAAGATTATACAACTTTATTGAATAGGTGTTTTTTAAATGTACAACAAGCATTCTGATGGATTTTTTTTTTTTCAACATTTCATCACTTTAGGACAAATTCCTTTGAGTAGATGGTAGACAGATTAGATAAGCATCACAAACAGTAAAAAGGGGAAATAATGAGAAAATTATTTAATGGATTAAACTCATTAAATAAAATCACTACAACTAGTGTATAATGATGAAAGACTTGGACGATTTGTTCGTAAAAAAAACCCCAAATCTTTTAAATGACTTGGTGGTTGTGAGTCAGTTCGGCAAAAGAGTCATTTGTTCATGTTCAAACTCTCCATCACATGTACTGAAGCACCAGTATTTTTGTTTTTCCTTGCATCAAATCAAACCAATGCAACCGTAAGTGCATTATGGGATGGAATGCCAGTATGAATGATCCAGGCACTGAGCTCCTCTGAGCTTTACAACAGCGGTGACGATGCTTCAGAACCATGGAGCACTGTTCATCTACCCACTCCTCCCAAACTCAACCCTGCTCGCCTCCTCCAGCTTCCGTTCCAGCACTTTCCTTTTGCTCATCTAGCTGGAAAACTCTGCACGAGTGCACGTGTGAACTCCAGTGTTCGCGTAACCATAGAAACCCACCGACGGAAGAGATGTTTGGAGCAGAGAGAAGGCCATGATTGTGCAGCTCAGGAATTAATGATTTATCATTTTATTTTTTAAATTAAGATTTATGGAAAAGAACAACCGTCTTCACACACCAATGGGGAGAACCCGGGGTGTCGGAGAAGAACTGGAAGTCTGAAATATTCAAACAAGAGGTTAAAAAACGGAGATGTCGGTTTACTTATTTGTTTTAATTGAAAAAAGTTTTGAAAGTGTGCAATAATTACTCCCATCTTCAAGAAACTACCTCCACAGGTCACTGAGGAAAAACAATGTGGACTTCATCAACTAATATAATTCGTTAAATAATGAATAATCATAAACAGCAACGACTAGACAGTGTTAAGAAATGTTCTTCTTTTACTTTTATTATTGTTTTGTAGGCACCGCTAATTTTATGCTTCATTTTTAGGCCTCCGAGCAATAGATTGCACACCACCCAATCCAACCTTGGCTGCAAGGGGGACGGGGCTGGGGGTGGGACTAGGTGAGAATGCTGTTCATTGAATATACAGTAGTTCAGATCAATACCATAGTAAGGCTGGTCACCAAGCTCAAGGAACTTGGACAGTCCTCCTTCCTGAGCGACTGGGTCCTTGACCTGCTGTCAGACAGACCACAGGTGGTGAGGGTGGGCTGCCACACCTCAACCCCCCTCACCCTCAACACAGGAGTCCCCCCCAAGTCCCGAGTCCTCTGCTGTACTTTTTGTATACACATGATTGTGTGGCCAAGAGTAGATCCAGCACCATCGTTAAGTTTGGTGACGACACAGTTATGGTGCGCCTGATCTCCACCAACGATGAAAGGCCTACATGGGAGAGGTGGAGGACCTGCCACTGTTGTGCCAGACCAGCAGCATCTACCTGAACGTCAGCAAAACCAAGGCGCTGAATTCAGAAGGATGCAGCAGAAGATCTCCACCCCCCTCACCATCGATGGAGCCCCAGTTGAGAGGGTGAGCATCTCAAGGTACCTCAGTGTACACATCACTGAGGACCCGAAATTGACATTACACGCAGATACTCTGGTGAAAAAGGCAAGACAGCGCTTTTATGACCTCAGACAACTGAGGATGTTTCTAAGGAATAGTCTCCCACAGATCCAGAAAACCTTTTACTCTCATACCACCGTGAGAATCCTGCAGGGTGCATCGCCACCTGGTATGGGAAATGTTCCTCTCAGGACGGCAAAACCTTGCAGAGAGGGGAATGTTCGGCTGAGTGTACGACTGGGACGACACTCACCCTCCTACAGGACTTATACTGTACACCAGGTGGTGCAGAACCAGGGCTAATAGGATTATTAAGGATCCCTACCATCCCAACCATGGACTGTTCCAGTGGCTGCGGTCAGGCAGGCGCCTCCGCAGCTACAAGACCAGAAAAGAGAGACGAGCTTCTTCCCCCAGGCCATAAGGGGGGAAACCTGATGACCCGGTTATGCATTGCGCGTGTCGACGTAACCGGGTGGGGACCCTAGGTTTTACTTTGTATTTTTGGGTTTATGTGCCTTTAAAACATTTAAATAGCTTGAGTAAATCTATAATTTATGTTTATAATTTATATGTATAAAATGCTGGGGATTGGGCGATACAAGGGAGGGTGATTTAATCTCAGTTTTTCCCCACAGTAGGGAGATGGGTGCGTGGCGGAGAAGCGGCGTCGAACCAAACCAACAGCGACAGGACTAAAGTCCTAAACTTACGTATATGCATGGATTAAGACCTGTAGACGCTTCTGTTGTTTGCCAGCGAGCCTTTTCTTTTCTGCCTGCAGTTCCAGGAAATGGCGAGGGTCCGTGAGCAGGACCAGGAGGCGTTCTGGGAGCGCCAGCAGGCCATACAGATCCTACTCTGGAAAGCACCGCCAGATAGAAAGGAACAACTGCCGGGTCCCCCCGTCCCCCTGCTACAGGAGATGAGGGGGAAGGTTGTGGTCACCGACCAGCCACTCTCCAAGCCACCGTAGCCCTCGCAGAGGACCACGCTGAGGCCTACGGACACACCGCCACCTACAGTGCTGGCCTGGAGAGAGGCCCACCGAGGCACCAGCGGCGTGGCCGTCGCGGCCATCCTCCCTCTGGGAGTCCAAGGAGGGGTCCACTCCGCTGCACTTGTCGGCCTCCCCCTCAGTTCCTCCGGAAAACAACTTTCACGTTTGAATGCATGTCGTATATAAACTGATCTTTCCCTTGTAGCGTCACGTTCAGCTCATTCATGTGTGCCAGTATGTCCACGGCGAACGCCAAATCACAAAGCCAGTGTGCGTCTTTCAGCTCGAGGAAATCATCCGCCTTTGATCGTGATGCAGTGAAAATATATTGTGCAATCCAATCCTTGTTGAGAACCCCACACTCGTTGTCAATTTTGCGTTTTTTTTTGTCTGCTCATTTTGCAATGCATGCGATGCATACGTGACGATCAGGTGAAGTGAAGAAGAGTGACCCATTATGTATTACAGCAAAATAACAGCAAAATGAATACTACAAATTTAAATATAGTATAGAATTGTTGTTAATGTAAATGCCTCGCGGGCCGGAATAAACAACGCCGGCCCGCAGGCCGTAGTTTGCCCACCCCTGGTATATATAGTGTAGTCTATATAGTGTATATAGTATATATAACGTATACCCCTAACGGAAGCAGTCGAAAGAAGAGGAAGAGAGTGTATCTAGTAGATATAGTGTATATAGTGTATATATTATATAAAGTGTATAGTGTATATATTATATATAGTGTATATAGTGTATATATTATATATAGTGTATATAGTGTATATAGTGTATATATTATATATAGTGTATATAGTGTATATATTATATATAGTGTATATAGTGTATATAGTGGGTGATGTGCCACTGAGATGCTTGATGCTGAGATGTCGTGGTATTGTACGCAGCGTACAACACAGACTGGCCAAAGAGCTGGTCCTAAGTCCCAATGGTTGTTAAACAGGTATGTCAATAAGTGAGGACTACCTGTATATGTTGTTACTGTTCTAACTAACCTTGCTGCATTGAAGTACATCTGGAGTTTCTGTGACCGTAGATGTTGTGCGTCGTATATGTCAATTATCGAAAGCAGTGTCATTAACATATTTACTTTGTATAGTTGAGTTTAGTTTTTTAGCCCAATGGACACGGTCCAACTGGACATCCTCAATGGGAATCTGTACATTTATATTAAATAATATGATCATGTCATAAAGCGTCTCACTGTAAATCTCATCTCGCCCATTTCAGAAAGACCAGCTGAATATATCGGGTCAAAGTTGCTCTCTTTTCCTGTAATATCTGCTTCGTATGTGAGAGATCCTTGTTACAGAGCGGTTGAGACCACACTTGAACCGCGTTTCTAGCTTACTTTCTTGCTGAAGTCTGTCTTCCAAGGGGTCATTTTAGATGGGTTGGACATATTTCGGCTTCAGACATACCGTCTCGTTGGTCTCACTACAAAATCTGGTCTGTTTTTCCCTAATATCTACTCTGTATGTGGATTGATTTGGATGAAACTTCAACCACGAGGACTTCATTAGAGCGCGGTTCAAACAAGTTGGTTTTTTCCCAGATGGTTTTAGGCTTCAAAATTCGGAGAATCTTCCCAAATTTTTCCTCTTACAATAACAAGAAATGACAATTGCGCTCCACCGCGGGCCGGACCCCAATAATAATGATAATAATAATAATGTCTAAATATTATTTACGGTCACTGGAAAGTCAGGGCGTGACACCCCTTATAAATGCACTTCAGTTCTGCCAGATCTCTCAAGACGATCACACGGCGGCGACTTTTTTTTTTTTTGGTCTCGTGCAGTTACCACCAGGTCCGAATTAGACACCGAAATAGTCGCTTTACTCTCATTTGCGCCGGTTCAGCGGCCACAGAAGCCGCGCAATCGCTTTGTGAATACGCCCCTCAGTGTACAGGCTATTTTTCTCCAAAGCTCCAAATGGATTACATAGAAATGATGATATATTTCATGACATATTTAACATTTTCTGAATTAAAAATACATCAACGAAACATCAATATGTCGATATGTCTTTAGAAAAGTACCATGAACCCATGAGCACACCAGGTGACCCCAAGGTTGAGAATATCCGGTCTAATAGAAATACAAATAGCTGAGAAGCTTCAGACGTCAGAAGGTTACCTCCAAACTTTGTCGACACAGAATCCAGGAGACGAGGCCTGGGGGGGGAGACGCGGAATAATTGGATCTGACGCCGACGACAGAAGCCACGTAACCCACGTGGCGTGTTAAACGACGCAGATCAAACTTTTGTCAAGCGGCGGCGCCGGGGGGGGGGGGGGGGCGCACTAATAAGTCCGGGCGCCGCCCCGGTTCAGACGACGCGCGCGACTTAACGCCACTGTAAATATCAGCATCCTCTAAAAGCGTCCACCTGTAACGTGCAAAAAGGCACACATTAAATCACGCGACGAATGTGTAAACAACTGCCGTGCATTCACGCATAAATTTGGCGTTGGTGCATGCAAACGGCAACAAAAGAGCCGAGACCCCGGAGACGCCGCCGTGAAAAGGGAAGAGGAGGATAAAGGTGTGTTTACCCACCGCAAACATCAAGGGGACAAATTGCATCTGGGTGCTTTATTGGCTGTCACGGCCCTGATATCCATAAGAGGACATCAAAGTGTCTCTGTGACACATTAAGCTGCCCTTTGCCGCTGGAATATCACCCGGCACACAGCGGGGGGGATATCTATGCCTTATACCCCCATGTTGCACGGGACGGGAGCCGTTCATCAAGTTGAACAGCGGCAGGTAACTTAGTGAAACTTCCGCAGAGGGAAAACCCGATGTGGGGAAACAGACACCAGGAATCAGTTTCAGAGACAAATTGAGGACAAAAAAAGGAAAGATCACATGTGATGCATGTTTATGTTTTTCTCTTCTGGTTACGCTAACAGCAGGTTTTTTTATTTTTTATTTTTATGCGTTCATAGTAGGACTAGGTCCAGGTGATTACGACAAAAATAAATATCACAATATATATTTTTTACCAATATTTCGACATCGATAATTTGACAACACTTCGGGGATGACTATTGGTGATTTACGAGGATATTTACGCACAATAAAGATTTGAGAAATATTTTTAGCATTTTAAAAGCTTATAGAGCTTATTGTGCGTAATCAGAGGGTGTCATGACATTTCACTGCATATATGTATGACCATATTTATATGTATGTGACAAATAATCTCTTGAACTTGAACTTATTTTATCTTGTTCGTATCATTTTTTTCTTTGTTTCTTGTAGAATTACTTTCCTTGTTTGTTGTCTTTTAAAGTACATTCTTATAGTTTATTGAAATGGGTTTGAGTTATTTTAGAGTTAGTTTTTGGGTTTATTGTATATAGCCATTTACAAAAATATTACCTTAAAATGACTTTATTTGCCTGCTGTTTTAACTGTCTGTCTCTCTGTCTGTCTGTCTATCTATTTAATGCAGAGGCATTACTTATCACGGAACAATCTATGTAGTTCAGAAACTTCATCACAATACTTCAATATTATCTCATCTCATACCAGGATGTCAAATCGATAGATCGTCCAGCGCTAAGTAAGATGATTACATATTGAGCCATAGACCAGAAGCCCGAAAGGCGCAGATTTTTTTTTGTGAAAACACGCCCAGTTCAGTGGGAACCTAAGCAGTGTTCAGTGTCATAGAGTACTGAGTTCGGTGCAGGGTAATTGACACTGTACACATATGTGCTTGTGTGTGTGTGCGTGCGCTCTAAGCAAGGTTGATCCCCCAGTGGGGCTGTTAGACATGGTTCCTGCAATCTAACATCCAGCTTTTAATTGCCCGTAATCATTAGCACCTTCCGCGCTGACGGTTTGTGTTTTACAGGGGGCGGTAATGGTTCTTTCCTCCCGGGGCTCGCTCTCCCATAATATCCCAGACATGTTCATGGTGATGAGCCCTCGTAGCCCATATTCCCTTCCCAAACCTGGCAAATTAAATTCCTCCCGTGGTGACGCCTCTGACGCGCACGGTATTGAATATCGCCCTCTCCGTAGGACCACGAGCGACCGCGCTGAAGTGATTACGTAGCGCTAATGAACTCAACCCCACCTCTGCCCACGTGTACTTCTGTCATGCAATCGCGTGTTACAAAAAAAGAAAAAATTCTGTTTCTGCCCTTTCTGCTTCTCCGCCGAACGGAGCCGGGGCCCCGGCGCCGCCGTCGTGAGCTGGAGTGGGTGTTAACATCATTACAGGCTGAAAATTCACCCGTTTGGCCTCCGCCGCACTCCGCGCCCTCCACCCCCTCCACCCCACTTTTTTTTGAGCCGCCATAGACCCATTTAGAGTGGGAGAGGCCGAGCAGATTCAATTAAAAGGCTTTGGGCTAATTACCCCGTCACATAAGCAAAGAGAGGACAACTTTCTTTCTCACCGCTCTGTTGAGCGCTCCACAAAGTTGTTGATTTCTTTAATTTAATTCTTGCCCCGCCTAATGACACGGGGCTGTTTCTGCCGTTTTGCTCGGAGCAAGTTATTAGGCATTTAAATGGACATACTGCAGATTTAGCATTCCGTCACACTGTTTGATTAGATTTGATTTCACAAACACAGAACACCTATACAGTGTGTAAAGAAAGATGGGGTTACGTTTTCAATCAGGGCTCGAGCAAACTTCCTTCTCTTTACTCAAAGCTTAAAAAAGGTCCTACTGAAAACTCTTTCAGTAGTTTAATCTGTAACCGCAGGGGGCGCAATCGAAGTCCTAACCGATAATATTTTAATGGAGTGTTTCAGTGAAGCGGTTTCCCCCTTTTCCCAGCGAATCCTCCTTGTTAACCCATTACCTGCCGACATAAACCAAACCCTCCGACAGCCTTTTCCCATCCATTTCTCCCGCTGCTGTTGCTCCACCGTCTTCGCTATCCTCGCCCCCACCCGGAGTCACATCTTAACGCTTTAACCGAGGACATGAGAGAAAAAGTGACACGGGTCCAAGGGGAAAACATATAATCAGCCCCTCCCCGCCCCCCCCGCGCGCATTCGGTGTTGTGTTCCATCAGCCGTAATGATGATAGTTTCAGGCACACAGACAGACAGGCAGAGAGAGATAGACGGACAGACCTCCGGGGGCGCCTCTCACACTGGAGATCGACAAAAACAGCATTGTTGCAGCCACAATAGGAGGAAAGTCAGGGGAACGTTCGCTGAATGGCAGGGGACGCGGAGGGAGGGAGGAAAGGGTGTGGGATGACTTCATCACGGGCATGTGTAAAAGGAAGGGCACATTAATGGGCTGAAAGAAAACAGGAGAAGGAAGAAAAACCGGGAGAGAAAGGACACAATAAATAGGTACTGTGAGGTAAATAAGTGAAATTATTAATCAAGAGGGGATGGCCTTCCTGGCCTCAGTGGGACCATTAGCGAGTAATGGGTCCCCGAGTCCCAGGAAGAGATGGAGGGATGGGAGGGGGCCGAGGGAGGGCGGCAGAGAAACAGCCCGATTCAGATGAAATGCATGCTGATGCTCTGTGTGTGGGTTTAATGTGAATGCTGGACCAGGTGTGTGTGTGTGTGTGTGTGTGTGTGTGTGTGTGTGTGTGTGTGTGTGTTGTGCGTGTGTTCCACTTCAGGATGCAGTGACAATAACTGCTCACTGGGCAGAATGCTGGGAGTCATTCTGTGTGACGGATAGTCTTTATCTCACGCCCACACACAGGTCCTCACATCGCACACACACACACACACACACACACGCACAAACACACACACACACACACACACACACACACACACACACACACACAGGCACAGGCACACCAGGCAGTGTGTTGGTGGATGCGTGTGCAGGGGAAATGATGATGAGTCATTACTATGCAGGCTGGAGATGGGTGGGAAAGGGCAGAAAACATGCTACAGCCCGGTTGAAATCCCCCATTGATTATTGTGTTTAGCCACTTTGTGTTTATGCATCCTTGTGCTCGAACATGAATGAGTGTGTCTTCCATCCGTCCACCCCTCTGTGTGTGCATGATAGAGAGGGGTAATCGGAGTGGGTGGACACAAGTAGTTTGGTGTCACAGTTTGTTCGTCCGAATGACGGCTGAACACTGGCCGCTGCTTTGGGACGGATCGATACCGCAATGGCTATATTCATCTGACGTTGTGGATGTTGCCACCAACATGATACATTGTACCGAGAATGCACTGATATCATCTTGTGCCGTCGGTTTTTCCACCTCTGATAAAAACCTCTGTTTTTCCACCTCTGTCAGAAATCCAAACCTTTATATGGTCCCTCGGTTCTTAATGAGATGGGAATGTATGGGAGCTGGGAAGGCATTGATGGATGGAGGACACAGAAGGGTGGCAACACACACCGAGAGTCCTCGTCGGAGTGACGCCGGCGCCGCTAACCGGCCGTGGCAGTAAAGGACAGATGACTGATTCCTGAAGTTGGAGTCGCTCGCAGGTTCGGTCTCCGGGGGTCGAAAGCAGGATGAGAAGTGGTTGAGCAGCCTGTCGAGTGTTGTGGTGGAGGACAGCACCAGCTTGTTCCCTTCAATCAATTCACACCTCTGTCGGGCGCCTGCGAGTAAGGCAGACTGGCACACTGAGTGCTTGTAAGGGGTATTCATTTCCATGCTTGTCAACAATTACATTATGCAAATGAAAGACTAATGCATGCATGTATGCATGTACGTCTCTATAGATACTGCTAAAATCCTCTCTTCTATAAATTTGGACGTAATTGGAATGAACGGCGACATTCTAAGATAAAACCTTTGGAAAGTGGTGGAGATCGTCTCTCAAAGGCAGGACATGGCTTCACGCTGCCCCTGCACCGAGGTAAAGGAACTCAATGAGCCACCGTTTAGACCCAGAGCGCTCAGAAACGGAGCCGCACCTAAAAGGCTTCTTTGTTGCTTTCCCACTGGACTTGGGAACCATGGAGATCGACTTGGAGAAAGGTCATTTAGGCGCATGCTGGTCGCATCGGTCGCTGCTGGCGTTCCATCTCGGAGCGGGCATTACATTTTCTTTGATAAAAGAGCTGATTACTGATATTTGAGGTTGGTGTGCTGCACCATTCTGACGGAGCTTGCGAGAGAATAATCTAAATTTTCTCTAGTGCTACAATGGCACCAATGGCTCCTCGTCCCCAAAAAGGTACCATTTTCGACTTTTTGGGGAATATCCAACTGGAGCCAATTTTGGAACTAAGTTCCCTCCGTGAAAAAAGACCCAGTTCCTAAAACGGTTCCTGTGGTGGAAAAGGGTCTATAAGATTCCCTGCCTGACGTTGAAATGTGACCGGCTTCAGGGTTATTGCGCTGTAATCCACCTTATGCCGCAACCTGTCCGGTAGAGGGTCCAAGTGAAATAGAAGACTTCCTTATCAGGGTCAGGGATCGATAAAGTTTCACCATGTATATGAGTGAGAACGCCCTCGTTTGTAACCTGCCTGTCATTGTTGTCCCCCATAGATTTGTAGATCACTCCCGGGGAACCTTGAGACGACGCGATAAATGCAGCACAACGGTGACGGGCCCGTTCGGCCGCCTAATCCGCATGAAGCGAGACTCTAAAATCGCCCAGGATTCACTCGCCCACTTCGTATTATTTATGCGTTGTTGCACCTTATTGCTTTTATTCTTACGTTGCTTCCTCCACCGTCCTTCATGAACTCCGCTTCCTCCCGCCGAAAGAGAAACATGTAAAACATCTAAAGGGCAGCGATCCCCGGCAACGAGGGAACAAGCTGTCATGAATGGAGCCGTTTCCGCAGGTTTCCCCTCTTTCATTCATATCCAAGCTATAACACCCTCCTTGTTTAACGCGGATATTTGCAGGAAAGAACGTGGGAAGAGGGAAGGGGTAGGGAGCGTGTGCTCACGCCCCCAAATAATGAGTCACAGAGAGATGGAAGCACTTCAGAGAGTTCCGTCTCTCCGATTCAGACGGAGGGAAATTTTTTGTGGGAATGGTTTTGTTCATTATTCGAGAGGAGGAGGTTTCACTTTGTTAGAGACGGTATTTTCATATAAGACAGCGCATCTTATCAGTTTTTGACCCGCTCAGAGTGGCTTTATCGCCGGCGGTAACAAGCAGTCTCATGTTTTTGTTGATGGCTTCTCTGACTCAGCACAGAGAAACAAACAGCGAAAACTGGGACAAAGTGCAGATTCTAAACTTGATGACAAATGTGTGCCGTGCATATAATCTTGTATTGCCTCCAGAAAACAACCCCCTCAACATATTTTCTATGTTTAGCCTCAACTGTCATTTGTTGGCATAAAAACAATCAAGAAAAAAGATGCGGTCTCCGAGGTCGCTGATAGATTTGCTATATTTCTATTTTTCTTCTATTTTTGGCTGCTGGGAGCTAGGAGAGCTTATTGATATGACAAAATGATAAATCCGACTTATAGGTGAATTTGTGCTGGGAAAAAAGGCTCCCTGCATTAGGGGTACGACTTTGCTGCCTTTTGGCAAAACAGGAAAAAAAAAAAGATTGGCGAGGGGGTTAATGGCAAACTCAACACAAAACACGAAAGCGTCACCTGGCCTTGCAGTTGTGTTCATACTATAAAGAAACTCCACCAATCATGTTCTATTCTACAGTCAACCCAAATGTCATTACGTCACTCCGTTGTAGAGAGCTGTGCGATATCGACATGTGATATCACTTACAATATCATATTGCATACTTATGCACGGGTTTTCTGATGGTTTTTTTTTTGTGGTAATCTGTAATCATCGTATTAGAGACTGATTAAAGAACACCAAGAGTTATTCCCAGCAGCAAGGTAATTGAATGCTTGTTCGAAGTTACAAATACTCCATCCATCAAATGAAAGCCACCATCCCAGCTGCATGTTCGCTCAAATTATAAAATAAGAGACTTCAGTCGGTTTTCGTTTGAAACTCAACTAAACTGACCGACGTCGACCGAGGAAATGCACCATCGTTATTAAAACACACGCTGCTCCGACCGTGAATACCTGCACCAATAAGAGCTTTAACATGTGTAACGGTATCGTTTGCAAACACTGCGGGGGAGTGCAAAGCATACTAAATTACAAATTTCAACCATCCCTAATTTTTCTCGGACTACGCACATCTATCCCTTTCTTTAATTGGCCATTATGTAAATCTACCTCACAAGTGCCGACAAGCTCCCAGTCTTAGGCTGTGGGGGGCATCATTATACTGGACTATTACTATTCGCAATACTCCTTTAGCTCCATAACATCAATAGAAAACAATGTACTGACCTCTTCCTCCTTCCAAATTTCTAAAATACTTTTAAGGAGTACTAGGGGTACAATAGACCCGACCCAGGCATTCCGATTCACCAAGCATAACTCCCGGTCTGCGGTTCTGAGATGCATGGCCACCTGGGTAGGTGCCTCGCAAGGGCTGATGGCCGAGGGCACCGGGCACGGTCATGGCCCCGCCGGGGCTCCATCCCGATGTCTTGATGTCTTAGTTGTGGTTCTAATTGGGATCCTCTGGCTGTGAATATGTTTGCAGTCTGGGGGAGCTGGAAAGGGGGAGAGGGTAAGATGGATTCTGTTTTTTCCTTGCCGTGCGCCTGACACCCTTGCGCTGCACTGTACTTTCATGTGAGGGCTGCACCAAAAGAGCCCGAGGCGCACACTCTCTGGGAATAAAACTTTGACACTCGGCTGTGAGGGGCACAAATAGTGTTATACAAACGTGGTGTGCACACACCACGTTTGTATTACACTATTTGTGCGCACGCACGCACGCACACACACACACACACACACACCGTGCTAATCACTGCCTGCTTAAATGAGTTCCAATGCAGTAACAACAGTCCCCTCAGAATATGAACTGGAAAACAGTCAAATTAACCCCAGAAGCCAAAATCTCTAAACACATCAATAACAGTGTCACATTAGTCACATCATGAAGCCAAATCTCAAAGGAACCACTGGGCTGACACCAAAAAAAAATGTGTTTCCACGGCACAGCTTGATTTTACAGCCCCAATAATGAGGTCAGAGAGAGATTTAGTTAAGTTAATTCATCAGGTGGTGTGTGTAGTTAGAGGTGTTATGCAATAATTGCACTACTGAATCAACTCAGATATCACTTCCTCTAATGGCGTCTTCACGACAAAATTTGTTGGTTTGTTGAAACCCGGGGCAACCAGCTAAAAATAGGTGAACATTTCCCATTGCCAGGTGAAATGCCGTTTTTTCTGGTCCAGGACGACATCCCGATCACACCGGAAAAGGGGCGTGTCATGGTTCTAGTATGACTGGGAATAAAACAGTAGAGGTGACAGCAGCTTAAACAAACCACGACATAAAACTGTAAGTATTTTTAGCTCTTTAAAAGGATGGGATCGTTCATGAACGACCCAACACTGCGCACCGGTCCTTTGGCGGCGGGGAGCGGGGACTGGCGGGGTGCGTGGGCATTCTCCACTGTGCTCCCCACGCTACCATCCCCTCACTCACAACATTTCACGGTCACCCATGTGGAAAAAAAAATCAATAGCTTCCAGTCTTGGATTCCAAATGCGAAATGATGGAATGATACATATATATTCCAGTCTATTAACGCGTGTATTTATGCGTGTCCGGAAATTCAACGCGTGTCATAAAGGGGCCAAAATGAGCGTGTCAACCCGGGTGTCCTGTTCACATCAGAGCCGATCGGCGGTGGAGCCGATTAAAACCCGGGTCTATCGCCGGGTCATTTGACCCGGGACTGAGACCCGGGTTTTTCCTTTCCTATTGGTGACAAATGCAAATTGTTAGCGTTTTTGGTGCAGGGGGAAAGGGGTATAAGTCTGAAATTTTCCAGGACAGAGATTTGACTGTGGTGTCATCACGGATTATAAATAATAAATTATTTTCATAATAATCGTCACCTTGGCACAGGTGACACATTTCAAAACGATCAAATTAAAAGTAATAATTGTAATGTTTAAAAAGGCCCAAAAGCGACACTTCTCTTTACTAATAAGCCGTAACCACCTATTATAAACTGTGATGTCGTTTGATGAAGCCCCTTGGCTCCATTAAATAAATAACGGAGGGATGGGAGGCTGGGACTGTTCTGTTTGACTTCATTTTCACTGTTTTTTTATCTGTGAGATGGTGTCGGCAGGGGGCCCGGCAACCTGCGCACCGCTGACGTCAGAGAGAGAGTAGGGAACCGCACACCGCATGACAAGTGGTGAACAATCTCTGCCAGTTTTGGAATTTTTCATGTTGAGTGAAAAATGACAAGGCCAAAATAGGACGGCAAAACCATAAATCTAGAGTTAGAAATGGCGTATCACATCATTGAGGGAAAATCTATAATTTCTGGTTTCAATACCTTTGAAGTCATTGTGTGTTTATTGCGTTTTGACAGCCATTTTTAATTGTAGTCATTGGATATGACTGTGAGTGCACGGCTTATTTTCCATGGGTTTCACAAATAGTCTTGCTGGGCTTCCGTGCACCCAAAGCTTTGATCTTGGATACGCCATCTTTAATGGACCGTGCAAATGGAACGTATGAGCTCCCCGTGATACAGAAGTTGGAGAAGTTCAGCAGTTCAGAGAAGTACATCGCTTGGCTGAGGAAGTTAATGCATTACAGTATTTTCCACAAACTTCCCCAATCCCCTACCTCTCATACCTCATCCACCATCAGTGCAATGCCAAGGGAATCCACAGAACTAGTCAATTGAGGGACACGTTGAAACAAAAATAGAATTCTTACCATATGGAATGACTGTGGCAGAAGTCCAGGGCGGAGATG
Organism: Zeus faber; assembly: GCF_960531495.2. NCBI lineage: Eukaryota > Metazoa > Chordata > Actinopteri > Zeiformes > Zeidae > Zeus > Zeus faber. The sequence continues at coordinate 13,747,323 of NC_137201.1, read as the reverse complement.
ATCTGTCTGAAGAACTTCCTGGCCTCTTTAGGCGTTAACCTGCCCTTCTTCACCAGGTAGTCAAACAGCTCGCCACCGGACACGTGTTCTAGCACCAGGTACCTGGCGGAGGTGAAAGAAGGCAGCGATGGAGTCAAAAAAGGGTGAGGGGACGTGACGGCAGGAAAGAAGGATAAAAACACGGAGGGTGACCTAGGAAGTCAAGTCCGCCATTCGCGGATCACAAAAGCAGTCAAACAAGCAAAAAGAAAATAGAGCTCCTGTTCAACTTGAGGCTTCTTAAAAGGCCCCCAAGGACCGAACCAACAAAGAACGCAAACTGATCTCCGACAGAGCCGGGGGTATATGGATTGATATCCCCTGGAGCCATTGAGCAGCTACCGTGTAGGTAGGTAGGTTGAGCACTTGTGTTTTTTTGTACATACGGTACAGTATATGTACACAGTACACTCATCGTTTGTCATCCCCCTGAGACACTCAGACATCGTAGAATGACCCATCGTTGGATGGGCGCATCCATGACCTCCGAGGGGAGATATCGACGGGGTGATAAAGGGCTGATGCACTACAAAAGAAACAAAAGAAAAGGAAAAGAAAACGGTTGAGCTCGGAGCTCTGAGCAGCGCTGAGTGAGGAGGGCATAAAGGATTTAAGAGCTTTTGAGTCCTGCACAGCTACAGATGATGTAAACCCCTGTGACAGTCTTAAGTCTCAGCGCCGGGCGATTCAACCTTCAACCAGAAAAGAGACAAAAGAGGAGACGGCAACGACGTTAAAACGGAGGGGAGATTAGGGATGTTTTAAATTATTTGTTGCATTGTGGGTACTTCCGACTTGTCCTTCCATCTTGGATGTATGTGTGGTGGAAACTTGCGCGAGAGGAATTCCCACACCAGCACGGCACGCACGCACGCATGCACGCACGCACGCACGCACACACACACACACACACACACACCCTTCGCTGGCCCCAAATAGTTTACAGCCAGTCTCGAGTCGGCCTTTCAGCCTGTCTGGCTGCTTTGCGGGGGACATTTTGTCAATGTGACTGTAGAGTACATGCACTGTGACCTGCCCATATATCCTGTTCTGCACCTCTTCTAGTGCATGTGTGTGTGTGTGTGTGTGTGTGTGTGTGTGTGTGTGTGTATCCATCCCACTCAATTTTGTTGTGTATCGATTCGACTATTTTGTCACAAAATATTATCATGGCTCTGCAGGAATGCTGGATATGACACAATCTTGGCTCCAATTCCAGTCAACAACGATACAAATACATATAAATGCCGTCACCTACTCAGTGGCATACTGGGTAGAATACATTTTGGAAGCTTATGGTTTCATTACTTACTGTGGTTTCAAGCTCCAATAGATAATAATGTCCACGCAATCATAAAATGATTTTCATATAGCTTCGTAGCTTTATAGCTTTGATTTTTTTAAAACCTGAATAATATTTGATTTCAACCTAAAATTGTGACATTTAGATGCATATTTTAAGTTGAAAATATGCGTTTGACAATTTTGTATATGAATCACAACCACTAGTTAGTAAACAGTCGAGTCTCTCCATACACACCTAGACACACACACACACACACACACGCACACCTAGACACACACACACGCACACGCAACACACACACACACACACACACACACACACACACACACACACACACACACACACACACACACACACACACATGGGCGCACACACACAGTCAGGTACGCTATATATGGCTTGTTGTGAAGTACGTCTGTGTCAATGTAATAATAAATCCTGAAAGTTGTTTGCTCTCATCTTGCTCTCCCTCTGGGTATAAATTGGAAATGACTCTCCAGTGAGGATGTCTAAGTTGGTATATTAGGCGCACGGTCCTCGTGATGCAAGTGCCAAATGACATCATCCATATCCAGCACAGAGTAATCTCTGGACCAGTCACTGATGATGCATATTTAATGAAGTTTATCTTCTTTGATGCCTACCCCATTATGATACTAGTGACCAAATGTCAAAAGTGATGAAGCTATGGGTGCAAAATGGGATTTTGATAATCCAATTAGAGGATGAATCATAATAATCTACTATTGCAATAATCTAAAAGTATGACATGTACAGTGTGGCATGTCCAATCCCATTTGGCCTGTAAGCTTAAGATGAGGCGTAATTGAATTTATATGACAAACAGTCTTCTGAAAACCAAGGAGGCTAACAGAGAGGACTGATGGCCCTGTCATTCAATGCAGCTAAAGTTAGTTAATGTATGTGTGTTTATTTCCGTGCATTAGTGTGTGTGTGTGTGTGTGTGTGTGTGTGTGTGTGTGTGTGTGTTTGTGTGTGTCATCAGACGGATGTGGCTGCCACTCTCCATGGCTAATGTTGCTTAACACAGCGGGGCTGCCTCCGATAAGCCTGTTGGGTTGTTTACATTACCAAGGCTTCCTCCTCTATTAGCGGTCCCCGAGAAAAAGCAACTGAATCAAATGCTTCACGCCAATATTAATGAAACATCCCCCCTCCAAAAGTTCCCCCCTCCAAAATACACCAGTCAAAATGGCGCCCAGCCTTTTTTCCATGGGAATCTCAAGCTGTGATGAACAAAAACTTGTTTGGTATTGATATTTGCAAACTGTGAAAGCACTCATGTGTAATTCTGTGCACGTGGGATAGATTTCATTTGCCTGAGCACTGGAAAGCAACGGTGTATCTTCGGAGATGGCAACCTATTATATCTCCCATCAATACAACGGCAACGTTCAATTGGTTTTCACAGCTCGCAATTATATTTAGTCATTATTTTCCCATTATGAAATAGTGTGTTCAAGACAGACCGCACACCCGGTCGGATTGTACTTACAAGTATTTCTTGTTTTCGTAGACGTCGTGTAGCTTTAAAACGTGAGGGTGCTCTATCAGCTTCAGGATTGCTATTTCTCGTTCCACCTGCATGAAGGAGAAAGCGTGTAGAGAAGGAGGGCAGGAGATAGAGAAGGAAAGATGGAGTATGGGAAATAAAAAAGAGATTTAAGTAATTAAGTTATCCGAGTCAAGTCAAGGGAACCATATTTCCATAGCCCTTAAACCCACTACCATCTCATTTTTTCACACTGAAATCATCAGCATCCTATATTCCTATAACCCCAGTCGGACAAGTGAAAAACTTCTAAACAATGTGTTAGTTGGAGAAGTTTCCTCATATTCAACAATTGTCTGCTCTCAAAAACCATTAGAAGACAGATCTACTTACTCATGCTGCCATGAAAATTAAAGCTTTGGGTGGGGTAAACAGGTGATCCAAGATTAGCCCGCGTTGAGGTCTGACCAGTTGGGGTCGACGGATGAATCGGGCCGATATTTCCGCATTGTGAGGTAGTTGGAAACATTGTTTTTTCTATACATATCAATTCTGAAAATTTGAAAGGGTTTCAATACTCATTTTCCGTACTATGGATATACCGGTAGCAGCTGCTGCCTCGCGCTCTCTTCTCTCCCACAGAGGGTCACACACACGGCTGCGGTGCCCACATAGCCCTGTCTCCTCTCACTCACTGTCTTCACTAGTCTCATTCACTCTGGTTTGTTGTGGTGTTAGCCCTTTAAAGATGGCAACTGCAGAGCCTCCGCAACCACTTTTGGTTGACAAAGAACACAGCAGGAGTGCTGTTTGGAGATACTTTGCATTTGAGGCAAAATGTAAACCTAACTCAGAGAATCGGAGTGGATTTTTTTTCTCCTCCAGACAGCGCTGCGGCATGCGTTCCCGTTCAGGTTTCCCTGTGTTTTAATTTTAGATCTATTTTATTTCCGTGTTTCCTACCTGTATGAAACAACATTTGCAAATGTAAAAAAATGTACATGATATCGGCATTATATATCAGCCACGGGCCGCCCTGCTCTCTAAATATCGGCACCGGCCATTGAAAAACCATATCGGTCGACCACTACTGACCAGTATCCTTCAGAATCCATGATAGTTTACAGCTTTTTTAAGGTCACCCAAAGAGATCATACTTACAAAGAAGCGCTGACGGACAGAAATCTGTATGTTTGATCACATCCAACACATAGCAGGACTATGGAGGGATGAGTAAACCAAGGTGTTACAACGAAAGGAGCTGACTGGCAATCCCTGCTGGCTGAAGGGACAGAGATAAGCTTTGACCACATTTCAGGTTGCATCCAGGCCACAGGGCGCTAATACCTCAAAAAGGGAGAACATGTGGTTCCCTGCAACAGTCGATATCTAAAACCTAGCAGGCCAAAATGTTAAGAGTTGGTAAGGACTGATATGAATGTCCTTGAGAAATAGGCATCATGATAAAGGGTTTTGGACCTTATTTATTTTTTGAGACAAGAATGTTAAGTATGTTGACCAGTACCTCCATGAAAACGACTTATTAAAAGAAAACAATCCTTGACCTTATCTTAAGCCGCCAAGTTGTAAAACAGCCTGTGGAAGACGTGAGGTCAGGATGTCCTCACAAGCAGTACATCAACTTCGATCAGGATTGTGAGCAGGGCATTTTTCCTGGAGTCACTTAAAGACGAGGGCTGCACAAACACGACACACACCTCAACCTGAATGAGAAGTATGTTGACAAGAATCTACAGAAGTGCGTGCGCTCCTTTTTTCGGGGAGGCACGGAGCTGCAGAGCGACAGGTGAAGTATTTTTAAGACAATAAGTCCACCGAAACTTGGTCGGTCACTTTAGATTTGTGTCAGTGTCGCCAGAGGTCGTACTCCCACCAGTGATCAACATGGACGCCACGGCACTAAACACGGCACTGGAAGGACGGGGGCAAACAGAGCCGTGCCCTCACCCCTGTGCCCCACCCGTTCTCCCTTGGTCGTCTCTTGTTATGCTTCACTCCTCTGCCTACAGTTTTCCATCTCTAGCCTTGACAGACAAGGGGTGGGCGAGAGGACAGTGTGTGTGAAAGGTTCTTCTGCCCCGTCTCTCCTGTCAATTTTGCTCTGTCTGATCCCTGCACCGCAGCCTTCACTTTCCATTCACTCTCGGCTCTATGCACGCTCATGTGAAGGGATGTTAGTGTCTTCTGAGCCGCCTGCTTTGTGCGTTTTGTCGGTCATCCACAAAAAATTGTCCGCTCGGCTGGGCATAAAATCAGGTGCCTCCTTTTCATAATACTCCTATCACTTTGGTTGTTTTCTACATTGAAGAACAGGTTATATGAGTGCTCTTAAGACAGCAAAGAAGAAACTGCTTTCCTGCCTTGGAGCCTGAAAGACACCTGACAACCTGATAGCATCCCTGTACCACGTTACATGGATGATTGTAACTCATATAGCTGTGGTTTATCTGAGGTGCATCAAATAAAAAAAGGACTGGGAGTTCATAGAGCTGCTTGCTATAAAATATGCAAAAGGGAAATCAGAGTGGAGAAGGCAGGGTCAAGAAGTAATTCACAGGAGAAAGTCAAGCTGGGCAGACTGGCTGTCTGAAAAGGGTAAAGAGTATCGGTGGGAATAGCGGCTGGGGTAATCAGGACTAATCTGGAGACTAATGAGTACGATCTCCAGCGCCACACAGTGCCACTTTCTCACCTGAGGCTGAGGTGTGCTGTTACGAATGAGCTCAGGACCGCTAGCGAGTAGCGGGGCTCCCTGCAGTGAGAATAATGCTAGCAATGACTCCGGGAGACGGGCTGTCTAAACACTACAGAGCCAGCAGCTTCCTAAGCTTCCTTTAAGCTCTTCCTTTAAGTTAATTGAAATGAGAGAAACAAGCTTAATGCAAAGACTTAACTGTACAAATGCCCTTATTATGAGATTAGTTAATGATTCACAAACCGTATTAAGTCTGTGGTCTGGAAGTTTCACTTGGTTTGGCTGTTTGTTTCCGCAGAACAAAATCCCATTTCATATGTTTGGTTGTCGGTCTCTGCTTTAACTAAATGTGGGGAATGAGGCAGAATTCAGCACCTCTTGGCTTCCTTGCTTGCCTTGTGTAGGTGGCAAGAAAAGCTTTGGTCGGATCAACAGTGAATGGTCTGACTTATGTCCAGCACTGTCAAGCCATACATTGAGAAGTACAGAACAAAACTCAGTTTTCTATTCACACAAACACAATCTGCTACTCATAAGTCTTCTCGATGTGCTGCCTCTTTCCTCTGCTGACCCTCAACCCCTTGATAACTTCACTATAGCACTGAAGCACTCATAAAGTGCCAGCCAGGTGGCTGGTCCCTCTCTGGACCTGGCTCCTCTGCATGGCACACTATCTCATTAACTTCCACATCTGTGAGTGTGGACATTTCTCTCCAATCTCTATGGCTGTGGCACTTCATTAAGTCTTTATTAGCAGGCGCTTGGAAACCTTCCATTGACACACACCATTACGTGCTCTGTTAGACTGGTAGTAAGAGGCATGCACATACAGTATACACCAATGGTGCTCTCACAGAGAGAGAGAGAGAGACAGAGAGAGAGAGAGAGAGAGAGAGAGAGAGAAAGAGAGCGAGAGATTGAGAGATGAGAGAGAAAGATCAACGGAGAATAGTAGACACAAGGAAGGACCTGTCATTTAAATATTTCTTCTTAAATAACACTGTGAAACGCATATCTCCTTTGACTGATCAAAGGCGCAATGTAGTCTTTCCAAAAATGTAAATGCCTTTTTTTTTTGCTCACGCGTTGTGACCTGCTCAGTCGCCATCAGGGTAACTGTTGGTGCACCTGCTGATGGATACGAGAGTAGGTCTGTCCTTCTCCAACACACCTGAACTATCTAAAGAGCATTTGCATGAGAACACCGTTGAACCAGTGGCACTTAAACCCACTCATATTTAGAGAAGAGGAACAATAAAAAAATAAAAAAATAAAATAAAAAGTGACTTAAGAGAAGGTACAGTAAATGACAAAAAAAAAGAGAGTAGCGCCAGTCGAGTAGCGGCTTCTATCTCAACTTTCAGCGCTCCTATTTGTCGAGGTTGTTACTGCTCAAGTGCATTGCTCAATATGCTTCTCAAGAGAGCAGGTAAAGCAGGGAGAAAAAAGCCCACCACACTTATTCAGAAGACCTCATTACAAACACAAGGTTGAGCCGCGTCTCAGACTGACACAAATCGAAATTGGTTATCGGACAGGGAGATAATTTGTCTTGGAGATGGCTGTTGCAGCATGGCCTTCCTTTGCAGCGCAGGTCAGAGCAGGATTTTGGAAATACAAAGGGCTGATGGAGGCAGGGTTAAGCCTTGACCAGTGTTGGATTTCTATCAGCGGCATACCATGTCTCACTAATAACATCAGTAGCCTGGAAGCAAGACAACGGATTTTTCCTATTATGTGGGTGTAAGGTTATGCATGCAACTCCATGGTATTTTTATCACAGTTAAACTAATTACAAAATGCATAGAGAATATGATGGCAATGCTATTTGTGGATCACCCAAGTTGACATGTGGGCTTCCATGCACACAGGATCAATTTGATGGATACAGGAAATAGAAATGTAGCATGGAATTGACGGGTCATTATCTTCTGTCAATAAAATGTCAGTGCTCATTTCCAGGAGTCATCATTATAATGAGTCCATGCTTGCTCATGTATGTTTAACATAAATTCAATTCAACTCTCATGATGATAAGTTTTAATTAGCAGGTAATTACTGAAGTACAACAAGCATATCTTCCCAGGACTCTTTGTTTATAACATTTTCTCATTTGCATATGATTTTTATAAGGCAATTATTGTATTTGATAATAAATTAGGCAAGAAATTCTTTCAAGCAGATGCCAACACCCACATTACCCAACAACATTTTTTACTGTAAAATACTGCCACTCCCCCGCATGCTAAATGAGAAAGCATAGCTAACATAAAAAAAGGAAGACAATAAAGCCGTGAATTATGACTTGTTCATGTGTTCATCCAAAACAGGAGATGACAGCTTACTGCCGGGCTCCAAGGAACTGCCTGCTGTTCCTCTAAATTAAAAAGCTTGAGAAACCATTTTCATCACCCCGAAATTTAATTTTGGTGCTGTTGTGTTTGATAATAAATCTAATGTCATTTATTATTTTCAATTATGGTGTAATTTGCAGGTGCAGATGGCACATCACGGCGCGGTACCGGCGCTGCGTGTAGGCTATTTCGGAGAGCTGGTGGGCTGGGAGCGAATGTAGGACAGCTGGGGAGGGGGGTGGCGGGGTGCAGGCGTGGGGGGTGGGGAGGTAATGGTGAAGGTGTGGGGGCGTGGCCTGACGTCTGCATGGACAAATTAGACATGGCACCTTCTGTTTCTCACTCTGGCGGATTGGCTTGGATTGTCAAACCGCGGGTTGAAATGAATGGACGATCAAACAGGTGATTGGCTCCACCAGGAAGGTCCCGCGGTAAATCACGGGGCCCGGTGATGGAGGATGGGAGGGGATCAGAGGAAGCCCGGCGAAAAAACAAAGACGCAACGAGATTAGATTTATGTCACGCGTGTCACAGAACTGAGGAACCGTTGCCAATCTTCAGAGAGAAAAAATATCACATATATCAGGCTCTGTCATCTCTCATCTAGTTCCCCCTCTCTCTCTCTCTCTCTCTCTCTCTCTCTCTCTCTCTCTCTCTCTCTCTCTCTCTCGCTCTCTCTCTCTCTCTCTCTCTCTCTCTCTGTCTCTCTCCACCTTTTTTTTCACATTTTCTCTTTCCCTGTCACTCTCTCTTTTTCTGTTTCTAATTCTTTCTTCCACGTAGACTGAAGCGCAAACAGAGACATATCTGTTGCCTCCCCCAGGCGGGCCAGCCAATGGTCCCTTGATCCACATATGAGGATCAAAGCCACGTCTCACTTTAAAAATAATGGCATATGTTGGGGGTTGCATGCATGGATGCCAACATGGCTGCTGTACAGTTGGCAACAGCTGACAGACGAAAGAACAAAAAAAAGAGAAAATAATACAGATCATATAGAGGGAGAGAGGGGGACAGAAGGAGAGAGAATAAAAAGGGTGAACGAGAAGAACGCAACGATATAAGATATGAGGACCCGTGTAAGGAAAAAATGTGGGCCCTGGTGGGTTAATCAATGGTGAAAATATGTCCGAAAGTGGTTAAGTATGGAGGGATGGATGGGTGGAGAACTGGGGGAGAGAAAGAAAGAAGGCGAACTGGCTCAATACCTCCCTTGGTAATAGGGGGAGTGAGGACAGGTGCAGGTGTTACTGGCTGGGAGGCAGAACCAGTCAGCTCCCCATCGGTACACGCTTGTGACATGTGGACAGACACACACACACACACACAGACACACACACACACACGCACACACACACACAGACACACACACACACACCACTGCACTGGCCATGGCACACTATGAGCCACTTTCATCCATATGTCGATCAGTGAGCCAATTGGATGAAACCTACAGTATGATTACGCCAAAAGCAAAGTAGTGTGTGTGTGTGTGTGTGGTGTGTGTTTGTGTGTGTGTGTGTTTGTGTGTGTGTGTGTGTGTGTGTCTGCGAGTGTTTTTCCCCATCCTCTAGTTAATTATAGGTTAGTGTACAGTGCCAGTTATTCTTGCTTTTTGTTGATTTCGAGGCTTATTTTATTGTTTTTGTTCATTCTAGATTTACACTTACCATCTATAAGAAGGTTATTGTAATAGCCATTTTTATTCTTTATTGTTTATCCTAAGTTTGTATTTTGGAATTATTGCCAATTCTTTCAGGTGATCCTCAGATATATTGTTTATTGCATATTGTCATTTTCTCTTACTATTTGTGTTATTATGTGCTATTTGCTTATTATTATAGTCTTTTTTAATACGAGCTACTGTGACACCGACATTTCTATCTATCTATCTATCTATCTATCTATCTATCTATCTATCTATCTATCTATCTATCTATCTATCTATCTATCTATCTATCTATCTATCTATCTATCTATCTATCTATCTATCTATCTATCTATCTATCTATCTATCTATCTATCTATCTATCTATACATCTATCCATCTATACATCTCCACATCTATCTATCTACAGTATCTATCGAAAGCATAGTTGGGGTCCAAAGAGCAGCACAGATGCCAGCCAGTCTTCTATAGCGGAGACAAAGGACAGACCTCATATCAGTTTTAAGTACAAAACCAAACTCCTAAAATGGCAACAGACACACACACGCACGCACGCACGTACACAAGCACACACACACACACACACACACACACACACACACACACACACACACACACACACACACACACACACACACACACACACACACAAACACACAGTGTGTTCACTCAGTCTTCTAGTTATGTATCTCATTCTATATTCTTGTTACCTATCACAGTGTTTGTGTACTACGGCTACTTAGTGTTCATGGCATGGCCGCTCTACCTGCTGGACAACAATTAGCAGAGTTGCTTCTTATCCAACCCTGGCGTAGGAAATTGACAGAGACAGGTTTTGGGCAACAGATTTTACAGTGAAGTGTGGAAATGAATTATAAAAGTAGTTTCTGTGTGTGCTTGTGTGTGTGTGTGTGTGTGTGTGTGTGTGTGTGTGTGTGTGTGTGTGTGTGTGTGTGTGTGTGTGTGTGTGTGTGTGTGTGTGTGGAGAGAGGTATACTAAATCACATTCCCCCCTGAGCTCGTCCCACTGAGAATAAAATAGAATCCGGGGTGATATCAGTCTTGTATTTTCCCAATCAGTGTAATTGAACTGATCTCTCCCTCCCATTACTCCCCCCCCCCCACACACACACACACACACGCCGAGTGGTTTTCTGATAATCACTGTATCAGTCATGCTCTGTGAAGATGTGAGATCCTCACACAGGGGGGCCTAATCAATGCCAGAGACATGTAAATTGATCGAGACGACATGGTTTTCCTCTAGTCCAGCGCCTCTCTCTCTCCCTTTCAAATCTTTCTCATTACCCCCTCCCCTATCACGACCAAATCTCACTTCCCCCACACTTCACCTCCTTGCCTCGCCCTCATGTATTCTCTACCTCCCTCGTTCAACCTGTCCCTAATCATCTCTGTGATGTGTTGCCGCGGCGGTGGCAGATCCATCAGCTCTGCCACTTAGATCCGTGGCGAGTCCCATCAGTCCAGGCCAACAGGTATTATCCCCGGCCGACCTTGGCGAGCGCAGAGTCTAATGGCCGCGGTCCGCCGCACCGTCGGGTCAAAGGGCACCGGCATGAACCTCCGATGAACCTGCCTGCGAGAGATCGAAGGCCGGAGAGGGGCATGCGCCCGTGTGTGTGTGTGTGTGTGTTTGCGCGTGTGTGTATGTGTGTGTGTGTGTGTGTGTGTGTGCATATGTGTAAGTTGTGCTGTACAGTATGTGCATTCCATCACCCGGACGAGTCAATTATCAGTGACAAACAGGCCGTGGATCTCTGCGGGAGCCATGTTTTTGCGCGCCCCACTCCGCCCTCCCCCTCCAGACACAAGTTTTTAATCCTGTCGGTCGGTCAGTCCTCCGTCGTCCAGAGGCCGATGACAATTCACGGAGGAGGAGGGAGAGGGGTGAGACGACCTCGTGGCGTGGGAGGGGGGCAGGGTGCGAGGAGTAGCTGAAGAATCGCTAAAATTGGTTTTCATAGACGAGACGCGAAGCACATGGGAGAGCTGAGGTGGTGTAGCATGACGTATTTCTCTGTCTACGTCGGCGGTTTCCCAGCACTAAAAGATGTGTTTCTTGTATTTTTTTAAGTATTCCGAAGGTATTTCTTTGTACTCTATCTAATGTTTTGTCCGAAAAAAAACAAAAAACAACAACTTACACACAAGTGAAAAAGACATGTCGTACTGCAGTTGAAGTCCAAATAGTCGGTCCTGTAATCGAAATATTTGAAGCACTGAAAGTGGAGTGAGAACAACATGCGAGGATGTGTTGTCTTTGAGCTCCGCATCGGGATTAAATGTATTTGATTAAAATTTGTCACCACTCTTCGTCATACTTGCTGTGACTCACCGATCCTCAGTGAATTATTAAACATCTCGAAGCCTAAACCCGGGCCAGGAAGCCCCGGACTCGCCTGGGGAGAATGCCCCAGAGACCTCAAGCGCCAGCACGGAGGCACTCGTGTCGGCCATTATTAAGGCCTCGGAGGAAAGGGTGCCGGCAAAGATAAGACTCATCACAAGCATTGCTGGCGACTGAGATGCTTTAGAAAATCAATGACCTTCCCATCGATCTGCGCCCAGAAATTGCTTAAGTCCGCAACCGAAAATTCCAAAGCGAGTAAGTAAACGCCTCCCATGCTATGCGGACCGCTACTCTAGAGGACGAGGCTGATAGCGGCTCGGACCCGACAGACAGACTTGAAAAGGAAGTCAAAGCGCAGACATCCCAAGTAAACCGACTGGTAGCCCAAAACTGAAGACCTGCAAGTGAGGGCGTCTTCCACAGCAACATGCGATTTCCGACCACGCGGCCTCGGCGAGGACGAAACCAGCTGCCTTTAACGCCTTTAAAATTTGGCAATCCTCTGGAGGCTAAAGCCTACATTCTGAAAAACCTACAACCACAGGAATCAGAAAAGAAGTAGGCGCTAATCGACCGAAACACTAACCAAGCTGATGTTTCTAGCCTCCTAATACAGCAGCTCGTCACGAATCAGCTTACTAGCCGGCGAGATAGTATACAGTGTAATGGCTGCGCTGTACAATACCCAGTTACTGTAGCCGTGCACCGAACAGGGCCGCCCTTTGTATTCTATTTCTCTATAGCAACCCTCAATACCACAGCGTCTAAATCTAAACATATTCCCTAACTAACCATTCTTGAAGCCTTTTGTTAATATATCAGATTCCCATCACTTCTCAACGTCATAATTTGCTTTTATTTTATATATTTTCTAAGCAAATTACCTAGAGACGCTCACAATTGACATACATCCAATAAGCCAGAATGCTTCTTCCTCTGAGAGGTTGACTTTTGCACATTGAATGTTTAATTGTGTTCGGTTATGGCTCACGGTGAGCAGGGCAGGCCCTTGTTCTGCGGTGACTGGACACTGTGAGGGGGTTCTTATATGTTCCTTCTGGTTTTTTTTTTTACTATTATTATTATGAATATATTTTTTTATTATTTATTTTACTTTTCATTGTTATTTTTTTTTCCTTTTCTTGTATATGTATATATACATGTGTGTATGTATGTATGTGTTTGTGTGTGTGTGTATATATTTATATATATATATATATATATATAAATATAGTAAATTTCCCCGGACTAATAAAGGTTTATTTTATCTTATTTTATATATATATATATATATATATATGTGTTTTATAGGTGTTTTAGAGCGGTCTCTAAATGGAAGAAGACCAGCTCGGGGTCCAGAGTATTTTTTATGTGTGTTGCTTGTTTGTGTGTCATTTGTTTATTGTAATTTTCCTGCGTGCAACCCAGTCAATTCTACCATACAATGTGAAGTGAAACCTGTTCAATCAGAAATGTATAACCAGCCCATTATTGTTCAAGGAAATTTAGATATGACCGGAATAGAACATAAAGTACCAGTTTGGCCACTTAAAATCTCTTGGCCCAGACATCGTCAACTAATCTCAAGATCAACAACCAAGCGAGACGTAAGAACAACTGGATTGGCCAGGTGTTCCACTCTAAATTCAATTGTAAAGCAAGAGGAACAGCCATTCTAATTAGAAAAGGGGTTTTCATTTGACGCCACCAAAGTCATTTCCGATACCGACGGTCGTTATGTTATTGTAACCGGTAAACTGTACAACGCTCCCGTCATCCTGGCAAACTTAAACGGACCCATCTGGCAACTCTGGCAAAACAAAACAATCCTCTAATCAAACAGTATTCTTTTTTTTCTCCCCTGTTCACCATAGTTATACAGGAACAGACTTATCTGATGGATAATAGACTATTCCCGTTTGTCAATACCACGGCATTGTCACATCAGACCGTAGCCCAGTCCAAATTGCTATACGTTTTCCAGACAACATAACGCCTCAATGTAGCTGCCGCTTCGATCCCCTTCCGCTCCCATGCAAAAAAGATTCAAAGCATTTCTTGGTGAACAAATCGATTTTTTTTCTTGAAATAAACAACCCCCCCCAAAAAATGCACCATTTGGGAGGCTTTGAAAGCCTACATTAGAGCAGTGTTCATTCTCATACACTGCCGAAGAGAATGAACAGCACTCCAGAAACCAGAAACACTCCAGCACTTACAGAAATATCTCAGCAGATTCTAGATAATGATAGCAGATGATGCCCCCTCCCCCCCAACCCTCGAACTATTCAAGGAGAGGCTCCTCATCCAGACTGAATTTGGCAATCTCTCTACGATACAGACAGAGGTGTTTATTCTAAGTCTAAACAGGCTCTCGATGAACATGGAGAAAAAGCAGGCAAATAGTTGGCACATCGAATAAAGCAAGAAGCAGCTAGACATGCTACATCAGAGGTAAATATAGTGTAGGGCCAAATTCGACTTCATGCAATCCACAGATTATAAATAACCGGTTTAAACAGTTCTACTACACTCTGTATCGTTCTGACACAGAATGCAGAATCATCTCCAGTAATTTCATTTCTTGACACCTAAGACATCCCTACTTTGACTCCGGACATTAAAACTTCCCTTGATCGTCCCGTATCACCAAATGAAATCGTGCATGCGATTAAATCCCAATTAGAACCCCATTGAATTTACTGAGGAATTCCCAACCAAATTGACCCCTATTGTGAAATTGATGTATGACGAAGCCCTTTCCAGTGGAAGGTTGCTCCAAACCCTCTCCCGAGCCACAATCTCGGGGCTTATTGAACAAGGATTAAAAAACCCCTTTGGAACGTGGCTCATACAGACCAACTGACCTCCTCTGCTGCGATTACAAGATTCTTACCAAGGCCCCTTCACACCGTTTAGAAGGAATAATGAAGACTGTTATTCAATCAAACTGGTTTTATTCCTGGCCGACAATCCTTCTTCAGTGTGAGGCGCCTGGTGAATGTCTTGTACTCTGCCTTATTCAGAACTCCAATCTGAAATAATTGTTTCTCTTCACCCAGAGAAAGCATTTGATAGGATTGAGTGGATATACTTCTTTAGAGTACTAGGGAAAAATGGGTTTGCGTCAAGCTTTCTTGATGGGATCAAGATATTATACCTAAACCCTATGGCCTCTGTATGTTCCAATGGTGTTGTATCTGACTATTTTGCCCTTCACAGAGGGACCCGGCAGGGTTGCTGTAACCCCATATCGGTTTGATATTGCAATTGAACCCTTAGCTATTGCCATTCGATCTTTTCCAAGGGATTCAAGGGATTGAGTGGAGCCACTCGTAAATTATTGCTATGTGCAGATGACTTACCCCTGTTAATTGCGGATCCAACCAACCGCATTCCTCACCTCCTGGATCTGCTAAAGGTATTTTGGAAGTCTTTCAGGCTATGAATTGCACCTATCAAAAAGTCTACTATTTCCTGTTAACAAGCTGGCAAAGCAAAGCACCTTTAACCAAATTCCTTTTGAAATGGAACTGGAATGTTTTACGTATTGAGGAATATGTGTTTACAAGTTCATTCAAAGCACTCTTTAAATATAATTTGAAGTCGCTATTGGAGGGCACAAAAGGAGGAGATGTAGCACGTCGGTCAAGCCTTCCACTCTCCCTTGCCTGAGAATTTATACTAAGGCAGTCAAAATCTTTTTTGAAACCATTAGATCGTCGAATTTCTACCTTCATTTGGAATAAATCTAACTCTCGAATTAAAAAACCAAGCTTGGAAAGGTCAAAATCAGAATGTGGGCTGGGTCTTCCCAACTTTTTGCACTACTACCGGTCAGCGAATATCTTTAAACTGACTTACTGGATCACCACGTTTGCAGATAAGGAGGGCCCTCTATGCTCAACCATGGAACTACAATCGAGCCTTCCTGTTTCTCCAGTTTCATTGTTGGCTTCCTCACTACCTTCGAATTCAAACACCTATCAATTAAATCCCGTGGTGCTGAACCCAGTAAAAATCTGGACCCAATTTAGAAAACACTTTGCTTTTCACGAGAACAACCTGCTTCTCGCCGTTAACGTTCAATCATCTCTTTCCACCATCACAGTTGGACTTGGCATTTAAGGCCTGGCATAGATGTGGATTGGTCTTCTTCGTTGATTTATTTATTGATAATTCATTCAGATCACTCACCTCTCTGTGTCAAGACCATAAAATCCCAAATAGTCCCTATTTTCGATACCTTCAGGCTCGAAGTTTTGCCTCCAAACAGTTTTCATCCTACCTCAATCCCCCCCAGAAAGAGCCGATACACCACGTACTTAATCTTAATCCTTGAGACAAAGGACTCATTTCCAGAGTGTATAATGTGATACAGAACATAATATGCCCCCCTGCATGGGAAAACACAAAGGCTGCTTGGGAATCAAACATAGGAGGAGAAATTTCAGATTAACTGTTGGGACTCCATCATTTCACAGATTCACTCCTCATCTTTCTGTATAAAACTCAATCTGATACCATTTTAAATAGTTAATCGCCTGCATTTTTCCAATGTTAAATTGTTCAAAATGTTTCCATCTGCCTGTTCAGAATGTCCTAGGTGCCATCATACCCCAGTCTCTTCAGGGCATATGTTCTGGTCCTGCCAATCTCTAAGAAGCTTCTGGACATCAATCGTTGATTGTTTTTGTTTGTTATGCAATATAACACTGAATCCCAACCCCATTGCTGCCATTTTCAGAATAGTCCAGTCGGACGAGGTCCTCTTTGGTCATCCAAATAAATGCAATCGCATTTGCCTCTCTGCTGGCCCGTCAACTCATCTTGTTTAGTTGGAATCGTTTATGCAGTGGATTCAGGAGGTGATGTCAATGTTGAAATGAGAAAAAGTCACATATACTGTATTTGGATCACAGCAAAAGTTTAATGAAATCTGGTCTGCTTTTTTAGTTGTTGTGAAAATCTATCCCTTGACTGAACAATCGGTAGGTGACAGATACGTAAACAGGTTAATTCAAATACCAAAAGTGTAAAGCACAAAGCTGGTAAACAGTTTTTTCTTTGACTGGTTGCTGGAATGTTATTATCATTAACCAGATTTTTTTGTGTGTTGTCCAGTGGGTTTTTTTCCCTCTTCTAATTAATTAATTAAATTATATATATAAAAAAAAAATAATAATAATAATATATTTATTTTCTCTACTATGACCCTGGATGGGGGGGTAATAAGTCAATATATTCATGTAACCATAATCTAACCTGGATATATTTTGTACTGTGAAAATGTAAATAAAGTTGTAAAAGAAAAAAAAAAAAAGTGGAGTGAGAAAAAATATAATTACGTTAAAAACAATAGAGAAGAATAGGCAGAAATGCAAAAAGCACTAAAGAAAGACAACATGCGCTATCTCTAAGTAAGCAAACGTACAGCAACTGGCCGGCCTGTGCTCGGGAACGTATAATGAAGTAAAAACACGAAAAAAGGAAAGAAACTAATTAGTAGTACAGAAGTGTTGTAATCTACGGTGTAATTAGAGCGGTAATCCATGCAGAAAGCAAGGGGAAGAGGGAAATATGATTCGCCTGGCTCGCGAGTCTATCGGCCTCCGTGCATTAGTATACACAGCCCGCTCATTGACACGTGCACTCGGTCGATAGCCGGTCGGGCAAGGTCACCGCCCGGCGCATCGCAAGTCGCCAGGTACGGAGGAACCGGTGAGATCAAGCGGCTCAAATGCTCTCAGGCGGCAGCCAAACTCTGGCTCCCCTTGAAATGAAATGTTGAGTTTTACTTTATTAACTACCTTCTTTTGTTTTCAAACTTGTTCCTGTTATCGGGGCATACACCACGAGCAAATTCCCAAGAATTTGAAAGGAAAACTCTTGGTCTTTGATAATTCTCTGTACATATTATAAACAAAAATATGTTTGTAGTGGCAAACATAAACAGCGCTTTGCTTATGGGTATTTGTGTGTGTGTGTGTGTGTCTGTGTGTGTGCATCTGGGAGTGCCGTTGCACAGCAGAGTCATTAGCAAACACCCTCGGACCCCACGGGGATCGCAAGATCAAGGAAATGATGAAGTTTAGAGTGTCTTGCTTTACATGTTTAACACAACAACCGCACAAAGCCAAAACTTACATAATGATCTTTCTTACATTCATGGAGACTGGGGAAGTGGGAGGTCACTGCCCTGCTTACACGCTACAACCAAGAGCGGATCCAAAAGTCATGTCTGATATACCAAATAAATGTAATTGAATCTTTTGCAGGTGGTCTCAGGTGTATTAGGGCTCAATATGGAAACATGATGACATGTAAGCTCCTGCTCCTGAATGGAGCTGGAAGACTCAGCGGCTTAATCCATCTACTGTCAAATTAACATTGTGTTAATTGCTTCCACACATTGCGGAGATTGTTTGTGAATTACCCACTCTCTGTAACTAGTCCCATTTTAAAGAGTGCAATTTTTCTGCCAAAACCCCATTTTGGCCAACGTTGGCACAGCACGCTGGCAGTACATCACATGCACATGTTTCTTCAAATTCATGTTGTTTGTAAATGGAATGACAGTGTAGTTGGCAATTTGATAATGAGAATATGCTGTCATTTGAATATATCAAACATCTTTGTCTATGCCCTTTGCATTCTGCATGTCGACAAACCATTATAACGGTGGCAACAAACAATGATGGCTGTTCCTGTAGGTGCACACCAGATGTCAACCAACATGACCTGGTGCATCGGTACCAGGAACGCTTAACCCAGGACAGCGGTCAACTAACCCAGCAAATTCAAAAATGAGTGAGCATCTGCAGAACACTTGGTGGAAATGGTCTTTCCATCCAGGACCATCTCCAGTCATGGGAACGCCGTGTCACCGGATATGGACGATATTGGTCGAGAGTATGAGGTCAAAAGTTGTCCAACTCCTCCTCACTTTAAACAAATTCCAAAGTTCTGGCACTCTAGTGCATTCATTGGTACCTCTCCACCCCCGTTCCTAGTCCTAGAGTGATAGCCGATGACACCAATCACTGCTGGATACTGGAATGTATCCTAAAAGACACTTCTGGACCTAACAGACAGGACGGACGAACGTCCCTTGAATGCAGAAAGTCTCCAGATAGGATATTACCATTTATCAGCAAATTAAGGAAATTGGTGTGGATGACATGTTCTTCTGGAGTAGACATGATCAGAAGAAAAGGTGTAATGCTGATGTAGTTCCAAGCTGACACTCTAAAACCCATGTTTTATGCCGAACCCTGAAGCCCTCAGTGCCGTCACAATTAGCACTGAGAAACTCATCATTTGTGGATAATTGACCCAAATAAGCAATCTAGATGGATGGAGCCTGGATGCAAAGACACAGTACGCCCTGCCTGCCAAATACAGAAAATGCCAAAAACTAAACCCAGTTTTGTCTCCTGCATTTATCGATCCGAAGGCATTTGATACAGTCAGTGGAGGAGGCCTTTGGAAGACCGTGGGCAATTTTTGACGGCCCAATTCCACAACGGCATGGTGGCTAGAGCGCAAGACAAATTTGCACTCCAGCAGCCCGGTCCTACTTTAACCTGCCCAGAGACGGAGAGCTCAAGGTTCAGCTCGGCCTCGTCTGCCATCCGAGCACCCACCGAAACCCTGACCTCACCCGATGAATCACACCGCGGTCATCATTAAAAGTGATGGATGAACAAGAGGCGCGTCTCCGTGCTCCTCCGGAATGAATGCCCAGGTGCTGCGTCATAACCGTATCATAAACTGCGCTGCGAGAATGAGTCAGCAAACAGAGCAGGAAAACGCTGTGCATACAGACGTAAGCTGTGGCATACTTAGGCGTCAGTCTGCTATAGTAAAGCTGTCACACCGAGACGCTCACACAGTCTGAGACAAGACACACAGTGACATAAACCCACTTCCACAAACACATTCACAAACAAAGGCAGCTATATGACAGGGACAGTCATTTAGGAGAAGTCTAGGAGACGAGGAAACCGTCTCCGAGGAAACCGAGGGCTTTAGATAAGCCCTCAAGGATGTATATGAACCTCTGACTTGCAAGAGTTTGACAGCTGAGAAAAACTGCATAAATACGTTGGGAAATAAGTTTGGGCACTGAGGGGGTTTGAACATGAAGAAAAAAAGGGAATATGGAAGTTGAAAGTCCTCACCATTAGGCACCGTGAGACACCTACACAATTAACGGTCCCTTCCCTGTTCAAACAAGACACAATCAAAATGACTATTACAATATTCACCAAGGCTGTGCTGGGTAAAAAAAACAACAACAACAAAAAAAATACCAATACCAACGCGCAGGCACAAAACAAGCTCCGGTGGGACCACAGGAGTTATTTGGAAAGGGGTCCCAGTGCAGAACAAACAGAATCAAATCGACAGAAACGAATGCAGAACTACAAAAGTCTGTTGAAGCATCCCTCAAGTTAAACGCAGACTGAGGAAGAATGGGAGGAAACGCGTTTCCTCTTTGGACGTGAAAAAAAACAAAAAAAAACAAACAAACAAAACCCATACGACCCATCCATGCTTTCTCGTCTATCTGAGAGCGTAGCAGCCCGGTTCCTTTGAAGAGAAGAAAGGCCACTGTTGGAGACAGCTGTCTGTCTCTCCTGTCACGTTCGATGGGAGTTCCCTCCGCGTTACGTATTCTGTTGTCTCAATTTCTCATTTCATCTCTTGCGCTTTGGCAATTTTTCCATTTTGATCAGGAGACAAGAGGTAAAAGTCAGGTGAGCCGCAAATGCCTGTTTGATCCCCCCTATCGGTACAGAATACAAAAAACCCGTAAATTCAGCTTCACTTATCTTGCTTGGAGATGACAGATCCCCACGCTACCAGTCAGAATCACGTAAAAGGGGATGTTCAGCCTTCTCGGTTAATGTTCGTTAGCCCAAAACGCATAGGGAATCCAAAGAAGTGTGGCTATAGCTGACATTTCTTTACAATCCCTGTGCCCTTCCGCCGAAATCCGTCGGTCATTCCGCCTTTGACGGCGCCTCAGCGGCACTCAAAAAGGATGAAAATCTGAATGTGGATTGATTCAGCGGTGGCGGTTGGAAACCAGATCACATTGTTGAGTCCTGATTGACTTTCATATTGACTCGCTAGAGACAAAAGGCATTGTTAAGGCCATACAGTGTCGGTAATAATGGAATGATAAATGATATTCTGTCAGCATGTTAATATAGGCTGTAAAAGATTCAAGGGGTGAGGGACGGAGGGACGCAGGGAAGGGACAATGATAGTGACAGACGGACTAGCAATCAGGCAGAGGAGTTTGAGTTGAGTTTCTGTCCATGCCACGTGTCCTGCGATTTTGTCAAATTACACGGAGGTGAAGCAACAAATTCCAATAGAACGTCCTTAATGTGCTAATAAGGTTTACTGTTAATATAAATGCAATGACTCAATTCATAGCATTGGACACACATGGTAAACAAAAAAAAGGAAAATTATCTTTCCATTAATCTCCATTATTCATGTAATGATGGCACAGTGCAGCCCCGCCTGGGGCGCTGCTGGCACCGTGCCCCGGTGAGTTATCTCCCGATTAGGGGTCTTTCTGCGTGGAGTTCACATGTTTTCCCTGTGCTCACATGGGGTTTCCTCCATAGGACATCGGTAAGGACTCCCACCAAAAACATGCACAAGATCGTCGTCTGACCAGCGCTGGGCGTTTCGGAATTGGTCCGCGGGCGCATCACTGTATGCCGCCCACTGCTCCTGGCTGCCCCGGAGGAAGGCCAAGCCGGGAAGGGTCAAAAGCGGAGAACAGGTTTCACCGGCCACCATTTGTAGCATGTGCGTGACGGCCACCGTTGCTCACATGGGGGCATGTGTTGCGGTGTGCGTGCTGTGTGACCAATAAAGATTTGTCCTTCTTTTTAAAAGTCGATCTGCGGTTTCTATTTGATTTAGAGTATTCTTTGCCCCCCATGAAACCAGCCGGTATAGATTTATTTGAGACAATTTAAAAGTTTTCTTACAATTGGCTCGACAGAAGCACGGAGACTGCCGGAAAGACAGAGATCAATGAGAGGAGAGAGACAAACGGCGAGGAAACAAGCAAGGTAATTCCAGAGTGGTTGTGTGGTGTCCGGCTGTTAGGCTCAAACTGTGTTGTAAGCCCTGCTTCTGGCTCCCCACAATACAAAGCTGATGGATCAGCACAAGGGGGCAAATAATATGAAACCCATTTATTCTGCAGGGAGTCTGAGTTTACACTGTAGCGCGTGGGCACTCGCCACCCACGCACGCGCGCACGCACACACACACACACACACACACGGATACTATACGCATCCGAATACACACAACGATGGACACACAAGAACTCACACACACACAGTGTGTGCGCATATGTGTGAATCAGGACGTTTCTAAATCTAACCCACTCTTGGCACAACAGAGGGAAAAAGAGAGAATGGCCAATCTATAATCATTTGAAGGAGACGGTGGAGACGGAGAGGAGAGAAAGCCACGGTGCTGTCACCGAGGTGTCAGGATAACAAGATTAGACCCCGTGTGATTCATCTGAGGCCGTGGCATTCTGCTCCCTCAACCGCCCACTGCAATCTCTATCGTTTTCTTAATGCAACCGCCGTCCCTCTTTTTTCCTCTGTCTTTCCCCACATTCTGTTGTTATCACAAAGGGCGTACATTTTGAACGCAAGCGTAAGCCATTTTTCTGAAAATGGCTGAAACTTGCCGGTTATTGTCACGTACAGAATCCAATTTGCACAGGCGCAGTGCCTCAGCAGAGGCAAAATGCCCTATCTATGAATAACATATTGCTTAACCAAATACAACCCCCATACAGATAAGACGTAGGCGGCGGGAGATTAAACAGTTTTTTTTTTCCCAGTTTATTCCTTTGATTCCAAACCCTAGGGTCGGTCGAAATAACATTGAATGTTTCATATTGAATTTTTAAATTGAGGGTTTTCCCACTTACATCAGGATATTTGAATTCCAATGTTGACTTCAGCTTTTTCAGAGTTTGCCGTTCCGTATGTACTCTTAACCTTGGAGGTAAAACTTTGCGATTGATTTCCTGAATAAAAAAGAGCTGGCTACAGGAAGACTACCTACCGTACAACAGCTCTTCACAACTAAGACGATCAAGACGCGTCGTGCCATTAACGCGGTCAAGGCTTAGGCCTCGGTAGAATAGAAATGCCGCGATGTACTGATTGTAAACCGCCTGACCCCACAGCCCCGACCCCACTTCAGCCCGTTAAGTCCAATGTTTCCACCAGGACAAGGCTTCGGTCACTGAGCTGTGCTTCAGCAAAGCAAACATCTCTCTCTCTCTCTCTCTCTCTCTCTCTCTCTCTCTCTCTGATGCGTGTCCAGGGATGTTGGGAGAATATCCAAGGCTGCTGTTCTTCAGTGACTCTGCAGATTGGCTCAACACTGACAAGCACAAAGGGCAAGGATCAAGGACAGACTCGATTGGATGCTGTTGTAGACTTTATGACCAGCATCGCTAGAATGATGATGATGAAGAAGAAGAAGAAGAAGAAGAAGAAGAAGACTATTTATCTCATTGGGGAAATCTGCGTTTCAACCCATCCAAACCATATAGGAACACTGGGCAGTTGGGACCAACTCCAGCCCCAGAGCAAATTCCAACTGGTCAAGGGCAGGAGTGTGAACTTAAACTGTAAACTTTTTTTTTTTTTTATCAAATTCATTTATATCCCCTACCACAATAAACATTCAACCATAATGCACTGACATTTAGGCCAAGGCTGACTGTTTTAATCATACTAATGGAAGAAAGTAGAACTCAATTTTCTAAATAAAACCCACTCAAAGGTATGGTCAGGCAGTGCATTGGTTGCTGAGCACTGATACATCCATCTACCTCCATTGTGGCCGTCCCTCTTTCAAACTTTTTTCGCTCGGCTCGCTCTTCAATGACTTGCTTGGGGAGGCAATTATTTTGGGTTCTGCCGATTCCCACATCTCCACAAATTATTTTTCCCTCTCTCCCTCTCCCTTTATCTCTCA
>NC_137201.1:13713307-13715807 GCF_960531495.2 Zeus faber | reverse complement strand
CCCGGCTTTGAAAAGAGCTTCAAACATACACCGCTTTACCGAGAGCGCAGAGAAATCACAGCACCGCAGGTGGAAAACAGATAAGATTACCACAGACGGCTGTCTCCAAGTGTGTGTGTGTGTGTGTGTGTGTGTGTGTGTGTGTGTGTGTGTGTGTGTGCATATGCGGAGACACACTGGCATGCTTTTGTCCAGTTTAATCCATGTATTTGACGGGGTACTCTTTGGGGATATATATGGCCAACACCGAACAAAAGTTTTGTTTCTCGTCTGTGTGCATATGCTCCAGTTTGTATTTGAATTTGTGCATATCCAGAGGGCAAGCATCTACCTCTGCCGTGTACACGGTACGTCTATGAGTGAAGAATGAAGAAGAATGAAGAATCTTTAATTGTCACACAGCACACCACACTACAACACATGCACGCACACACACACACGCACATGCTTTGGATGGTGGCCAGTGAAATGAGGCCTCTGCATTTCACCCATCCTGGCTTGTCCTTCCTCCGGGGGCACAGCCAGGAGCAGTGGGCAGCATTCGTGGACGCGCCCGGGGACCTGGTGACGAGTGTCCATCTATGGTCAGACGATGATGGGTGCATGTTTTTGAGGGGGGGTCCTTACTGAAGTTAGGTGGAGGAAACCCCATGTGAGCACGGGGAGAACGTGCAAACTCCACACAGAAAGGCTCCTATTTGGGAGCAGGAATCAAACCCGGGACTTTCTTGCGCCACCGTGCGCCACAAAAGAGAGTTGAGACAAGGTTTCCGAGTATTTCCTCACCTAACTGGCGTCCCGAGGAGGTGATGCTGGGAGTGCACACACGCACAGTACATTTCACAGACCAATATAAGTTTGACTAACACACACACACGCAAACACAAATGGTCAAAGCCACGCACAATCGGGGTCTGCAGCTGACCCTTGTTTGCCACTCCACTGAATCAGCAAGTGCATCGATCCGTCCGCTCCTTTGCCCTCCTTCATAATCGATGGCATCAAAACCACTCGCCTTCACAACACTGTCAGGATAATGACACCGGCCGGGGAGTTACAGGCCCGAGAGGCCACCCATCGACTGACCCCCCGCCCCTGCATTCCGGCCTCCTTTCTGGCTCTGAGCGCCTCCGTTTCCCTACACTTCTGTGATTAATGGTCTGACATAGAGGGACCGCCGAAGGAAGACATAGAATAAGAGTTCTCGGTCCATGGTTCAGTGAGCCTCCGGGCTCTGGGCTCACTGGCGTTTTGCTCTGCTGTACAGGAAGCTTTCAGCTCCTAAGTCAAGCTGCGGCATTGAGAATGGACGAAGAAAAAAAGCTTTGCATAGAAGCAAATGAGACAGAGAGCGGATTGTTTCTGGCGGCAAGACATTGAGTAAAAGATCAAAAACAGGAAAAAGAAAAAGTCAAGTTGGCGAGAAACAGAGGGAAGAAATGAGGGCGGGAAATCCAAGGTGAATTGTACGTTAACACCACAGAACTGATGAAAAATACACCCATTATCCGTTATCCATTTTTACATCCATCCATCCATTCATCCATCCATCCATCCGTCCATCCATCCATCCATCCATCCATCCATCTATCTATCTATCTATCTATCTATCTATCTATCCATCTATCTGTCATTGCAAATAAAGACACTTTCATGTCTTCTCAGGAGTCAGTTACTTTTAGGATTGTGACAGGAACAGTTCTGCAGTTCCCTGCTCACTCACAGGAAAACCTGTCGCCAGCCGGAAGCTGGATTCAGCTTCAATTTCGGAGGCAAACTTTGTCGGGGGCCAATTTTCTCCGTGGATTGAAGTACTTCATAATTAGAGTTAATATGCTTACAACAACAATGCTGACGAACCAAATCCTTAACAATCTAGGATCTCGGGCAACCTTTTATCTCTATGGGGCTTTTCTCTGCAACTCTTGTATCCCGTGACCCCATTTAGTCGGTCTGTTTGCCACTCCTCTTTAATTGTGTTTCTCCTCAACCGTTGCCTGTTTTCTCACTCATTTATTCTCTCCCTCTCTCTCTCGCTCTCTCCCTGTTCCATCCCTCGCCTCACTCTGTGAACAGAGAAAGAGGAATAAGCCGAAAGAAAGCTGTTGAGTCACACTGTGTGTGTGTGTGTGTGTGTGTGTGTGTGTGTGTGTGTGTGTGTGTGTTTGTGTGTGTGTGTTGGAGGGGGGGGGGGGGGGGGGCAGCTTGCAGATCAAACATTGTAAACTTGTAGAACAAGAAGAGCATTCTCCGTCTGCTGCTTAGCTCATTTTCTCACTGCCTCTCTCTCTCGCTCTCTCATCTTTCCCCTTCTCCCTGCACCTTTATTTCTCTCTCTCTCTCCCGCCCGCTCTTTCCTTAAGTCTCAGAACTCCTCCACTCGTCTTCTTCCTCCTCCTCTCATATTTTCTTTTTCGCTCGTCAGCTCTGACGTCAGCCTGCTCAGCGTGAATTCCCCGGCACGGGTTCTAAGCCCTTCCAGCCGAAGAAGCCGCGGCGG
>NC_137201.1:13703307-13708307 GCF_960531495.2 Zeus faber | reverse complement strand
GACGCTGAGAACGACAGCGCTGCTGAATCTGATATTGTCCCGGACTTGGAGAACATTTCAAACAGCGAATTTCAACCTGAATGTGATGATGAAACAGATTATTTTCAAGAACCACCGGAGGAGACCGACGATATGCACGTTGTTGTTACAATGGAAGAAGTTGATCACATGATGATTATGAACAAGTACCAATGCACAAGTTTCTCAAGTTTACCTGCAAATGCAGCCAGGGGCCAAAAGAAAACGAAAAGAGGCCCCAAACAGGCTCTCAGAGTGTAGTTGGGGTAGGGTTGGGGTTAGCCCACATAATAACTCCAAGAACTTTGAAGATATTTGGCATAGGCACATTTATATATTAAATGACACACCGAGGCTGATATACAGACTTATATTATTGACAGACTGTACATTTTGTTGTGTGGTCCGAACTTAAGCTCCGAAATAATTCCACTTTTATAAAACATGTATATTCTTACTGATAAATAAAAGCTTTTTTAAAAACCAAAGATGTGTGTCGATTACACTGTTCAACATCCCCTCAAAACACAAGAAATATGCACAGATTGCCCCATTCAGCAGGGTGTCAAGTCCCCATTCAGCAGGGTCTCAAGTGGCCATGTGACAAGTAGCCATACAGCTCTATTGGTCCTCCAACCATTTGCATTCTGGGAGCTGGCTGAATGAAGCAAGTGTAGGGTAAGACTTTGAAGGTGATTATCTCATAAACACAGTTTGCCACACCCTCATCATGAACAAGCCATAGCTTAAAAAATATTTGCTTGATTTGCACAAGTGACACCTTGTTTGGAAGCTCAGATTCTTCACTTTCAAATGATGTGAACAATGTCAAAAGCTGCCAAATGTACCTCAAGTCTGCGGTGGGTCACATTTTGAAATAAAAGTGCAATGTCTCTATAAGTCTGTGCCCCAGTTCCTTCCATATTTTGATATTTCCCCACCTGAGACGTGCATCTGAATATTTCACGTGAGCAAACTTTAACAGTGGTGGCAGAGAGTTTATGCATTTTGCCTGAAGAGATATGCTCAGATCTTCATCCAAGTCCTAAAAATAGATGGAGGACCTTTGAGGTCTACCCAGGACCGACCCAGACTCACTCCTGATCGAAACGCTAAT
Organism: Zeus faber; assembly: GCF_960531495.2. Taxonomy (NCBI): domain Eukaryota; kingdom Metazoa; phylum Chordata; class Actinopteri; order Zeiformes; family Zeidae; genus Zeus; species Zeus faber. The sequence goes on along the minus strand of NC_137201.1, from coordinate 13,707,172 downwards.
TATCCCCTTCGGTGAACTGACAATCGTAGAGTTTAACACAGTTTTACTCTCTCCAAAAAAAAGACATTTCATGCCGGACCATTTGGCAAAGTTGTTTGTTTAATTGGGTTATTTTAATAATCGTTTTTCGGAATTTTAGGTTATGAATGAAAATTCTAAAAGGTTCACAAACTTTCTAGCACCACTATAGTAAATCCGAAGAAAACAATCTAGAGATTCTATGACTTGAATTACTTATAAGATAGCAAGTGTCTGACCATAATTGACGTGGGTTGGTGTGTTTTTTGGGCCGTGAGGAGGTTGGTAAACAGACACACGGACAGAGGGTGAATTTGCATGGATCAGCATTGGAAAAGAGGGTGAGAAATCCACTCATGTTGAAGGGAAGAAGCTCTTCGGGTTGGAGGACAGACTCGGGGAGTCATCGAGATGGATTAAACAATGATTAAATCCTCTGAACAAGAATCAATAAGGGGGCTCCTGCGAGCCATGTCTCAGAGATGCCACCCGGGACCACTCAGGGCAGCACGCTCTCCGGCATCTGGCGGAGGTGCTAAACACCAGCGCTCTGGCTGGTGCTGGGGCTGGTGCTGGGGCTGGGGCTGTTTTTTGGGGTTAGCCTGGAATCACAACATCACGTGTTCGGGCCACAGGGGAGGGGGGGGGGGGGGGGTGGAGTTGGAGAGTTACGGGGGATGGGCCCGGATCAGCGTGGAAGCGACAAGGAGGTTACAGCGCCGAGGGGGCGGGGATGGTGGTGGTCATTACCCCGGCAGTCATTGTTGGTGCTGTTGACATCTCTCTCTCTCTCCTGAGGGAGAGAGGGTAATTTAAGCAACTCTCCTGGCTAAATTAATGCGTCAGCGGCTGCTCACTCATTACCAGAGCCACCGCTGCATCTGAATGGGATGACCAGGGAATTTCTATTAGCGGCTGAAAACCAGATCTTTCTCTTTCTCTCCCTCTCCCTCTCCCATCCCTGCTTTCCGTCCTACATATCTCCACACGCACCCTCCATCAATTTCATTTTGTCCCGTGTTCCATGTATTCACTCAATCAGTCACTCTTCCTACCCCTTTTTTTTGTTGTTGCCTCATCCGTCTCCTTTCTCCACCAACACCCTCCCACCCCACCTCCACCCTCTCCATCCCTGGGGACCAAAGCAGGGATGGCTCAGCTGTTGCATCACGTCTTCCTACAGCAACATAACAATGGCGGCGTGTGCATGTGAATCTGTATTTGTTTTTCTTTGTGCATGTGTGTGTGTCTGAGAGAGAGAGGGAGATTCTGTGAATAAATAAATAAGGAGTGTGTGCGTGAAACAAAAAAAAGAAGGAAGCCCTTTAGAGAAGACAAGGAGGGACCAAGTCAAAAGGGTTCCCTTGACTGTATATTGTGTGAAATGTTTTTGTTTTTATGACACTTGCAATTTTAGGATATTGAAGTGTTATCTATTATCGTAATTATGAACACTTAAACGTAATATTGGTTTATGTTTTTTATAAAGCCCAGCAATAAACATGTATGCCCTAGACAGCCATAGTGGAAGTGAGCACCTGAGACGCCACTCGGGGTAGTACAATACAGGGAGAGGGAGGACGCCTCAAAGCGGGGGGGAGCGTTCCCAATTAACTCCTCATTACATTCCTCTGCCCTCACCATCGCAGACAGGCGACGTACCTGTCTCACCCAAGGGAGGCCCTGCCCGAAAGAGAGGGGGCTCGCCCAGTGAGTGGATGTGAGTGAGAACAGCGTTGATATTTCATCGCACGGTTCGATTCTGTCTGCGGGACCTGCACGGAGTCTCTGTGGTTCTCATTTGTGGGGGGGGTTGGCTATCAGCGGAGACTCTGTTTACACCTGGCATTAACATGCGTCTTGGCGATGCCATCACAAGTGGACAGCTCTAAGTACGTCTGCTGCACACATTAGAATGCGTCTCCTCGTGCCTCTCGAGTAACCACCCGTGATCGGATCTCCCTTCACCGCTCTATACGCAAATCACATTTATTTACTTTCCTTAGTTTCTTGAAAAACGTAAACCTAAGTCGGACAGCGCTGCGCCGGTTCCCGTGCCGGTTTTCCTCTGTATTTATTTTAGATCTTTTTGTTTCCATTAGTTTCTACTTGTATGAAACAAACATTTTAAAACCAACTAAGAGGCTGTCCCATTCCGCCACGGCTCCTGACAGTGGATTGCTTAATGGAGAGAGAGCAATCTTCCCTTGGAGAAACCCTCCGCTCCCCTTATTGTCTTCCTGTCACATTGGCACAAGCAGGCAGAACGCAATGCCGACTGAGCTCACAGGGGTTTGTTTTCTTCCGAAAGACAAATCATTTTTTTAATATTTGTACAAAATAAATATTCGTAAAAAGCCACTATTTGTGCGTTTCTGGTTGCTGTATTTGGATTTGGCTCCACCCCCAGTGTGTGGGTGTGTGTGTGTGTGCGTGTGCGTGCACACGGTAACATAATAGTTTCAGTGAGTAAAGTCCAACCAGAGAATGGAAATAAAGGCAAATATAAGTTTTGGAGGGTAGCCAAAGTGTCAAAGTGCCCCTTTTCTCATGGTCTGTAGGGGCCCCACGTCACAGGAACCGTGACGTGGGGCCCCAGATGTTTGTAGATGTTTGTAACGCTGCAGCATTACAAACATCTCCACACACACACACACACACACACACACACACACGCACACACACACACACACACACATCAAACACGCACACAAACCCAACGCATATGACGAGCCCACAAAGCTGCCCACCAAGGACACTTCATTAACACTCACTTCACCTGTGTTTTTTTAATGATCTGAGAATTGGAATTCGAACAAAGTGTCATAAAAATAAACGCAAAGGAAGTAAGGGTAAAAGGTAAAAAATAAGAAAATAAGGAAATAGGAAAAAAAAAATGACAGCACAGAGAAGTTGGCGCAAAGAGGAATAAATATTCAAGGAAAGGAAAAGAGAGAGAGAGAGAGAGAGAGAGAGAGAGAGCAGGAGGGAGGGTTCACCGCCGGGAAGAGACATCTGTTCAACACGACTTCAAGGGGGGCTTCCAGTCTGATGTCTGTCTGTCACTGCATAGAGGACCACCAGAGGAGATGCACACACACACACACACACACATGCAAACACACACAAACACACACACACACACACACACACACACACACACACACACACACACACACAAACTCTCTCACTATCTCTCGCTCCTCTGTTTACCTGCCTGTCATTATTCCCTGGTTTCCCATTTCCAATTTTTGAGAATTGTGGCTTCGTTCTCTGAATTTTTGTCGAGGTAACAAAACAACTTTTGTCTGCCTTAAATTCCGATTTTATCCGTCAAACTTCTGCTTTAATTGTCAGAATCCCAAACAGAATCTCTGAACTAAGTATCTTCTCACATTTCACCAAAAATGTAAATGTTTTTAGACTGTTGAATCATTGGTTTAGTCAAAATATATTGTTTTGTCACCAGTATTTTGTTTGTAGATTGAAGCATTCTCACATTAAACTCAGAATCATGATTTCAATCGAAGAGGTCTCACTTTAAATTCAAAATCCTGACATTAAACAACAAATTCTGGCATGAAAGCGAGAGTTTCTGCCTTCAGTCTAGGAACTCGGACGTTAAATGCAGAATTCTGCCTTCATCTCTCAAAAATTGGAGGTCATTTCGAGGACTGTTTAATAATAATTTGCACTGTCAAAAAGTTGTTTCGTCACTGGTACCAGGCATGCTCAAACTGAGACAACTCAATTAGGAAAATGGGTGGGGGCTTTGGGTGAGGACGGAGGGTCTTTGGAGGAGGGTGGGAGGTCTTGGGGGGAGGATTGGAGGTCTTCGGGGGAGGAT
>NC_137201.1:13690807-13695807 GCF_960531495.2 Zeus faber | reverse complement strand
ACGTGGGTCGAGCTGAGTTTATTTCTATCCATCATTTCTATGGCAGTACACTCTCAAAGGGCTCCCACAAGTCCACGTTTCATGTAAAACCCCCGATTTTAGATCATATGCGTCACAGCCAAGGTGAAGGCTCAGTGAGGCTCTCTCGGTGGTCAGATACCGTGTAGCAATTGGTTCGATGGGCCACAGAGGAGGGTAGAGTTTACGAGGGGCAATTTTGATGCTGAAAATGGGTGGTATTCACCTTTAACTCACAAGCTCAACAAAACCTTGAGAAGGCGTCACTGAAGAAAGAATCCCCCTTCTAGGATGGCACGGCCGCAAGGCATGCTGAGTGGGCAATACTATTGGTATTATTTAACAAGTATTATTAGGTTATTACTGTATGATATGTTTCAATGGACAATGTGAGAGTCTCTAGTAGAGATGTGGGACCACGGTAGTGGGTGCAGCAGTGAGACCAGTCCCACTGCTGCACCACTGCCGCTTCCGGATGGTGGTTAGAGACTCCAGCCAGTCACCGCAGACCTGTCCCGCTTGCATTTCTTTCCCATAGCCGTGATTGGGTATGAGCCGGCGAGGGTCTGAGGGTCGGCGGTAATAAAGCACCCGGGCCTCGAGTGACGAGAACAACGTGTCGGAAGGCTTAGAGGCAAAACAACCTCTGGCCCCTCTGACTGTCGGGCAGCGGACTGTGGTGCAGGTTAACAGGTCGGTCAAGCCGTTGAAATCAATTTTAGCCTTTTACAACCCCCCCCCTCCACGCACACACACACACACACACACACACACACACACACACACACACACACACACACACACACACACACACACACACACACACACACACACACACACACACCCTGAGAGAGAGAGAGAGAGAGAGAGAGAGAGAGAGAGAGAGAGAGAGAGAGAGAGAGAGGGAGGGAGCTGTGGTAATCATGAGAGAGAGAGAGAGAAAAAGATAAGCACAGGTAAGAAAGGGAAAGACAGAGTATCAGAGTGGAAAAAAACATTTTAAATATTTTTAAGATCTAAAATAGTTGATTATGTCTGCTAAATATGCAATAATTCAAGCCGGGCCTATTTTGTCTAATTTCTGTTCATTTTAATCTAGTTTCCTGGCCTGGGCGCTTTCGCAGCGCGCCCGTACTGGTGTTCAACAGAGGGGGCGTTTTCCCCTTCTGGTGAAATGTTTGCTCCACTCTGATTGGCCGCAAAAAAGTCACAGCGCAAGAAATGGTGTGATGAATTCAGTGCCGGGCATTCATGCGAAGCGGCTGCTGAACTTTTTAATGCTACCTGAGTTGGAAAAAAAAAAAAAAAGAAAGTAAACAGACTGGAGACACTTCTTCCCACACCACCATCCACCAACGGATATTACACGAGAGAGAGTGAGGGAAAGTTAGAGGAAGCTGGATAGTCGGATGTGCAAAAGAGGAGAGATAGACACAGAAGCAATATGTTTCTCGGAAACAAGACGAATCGGCGGGAGAAGGAGAGCGGCAGAAAATGAGAAAGAAAGAAAGAAAGAAAGAAAGAAAGAAAGAAAGAGGGAGGAAAAATAAAGAGCCGGAGAGAACGGAAGAGGGAGAGGAGGAATATCAAAAAACAGCCTCGGTGGAGAGATGAGAGACTCGTCCGCGCCGGGCGACGTGAACAGTGCCTGTTAGCTTTGTGACGGTGGGGGAAGCAGGCTGGGCTTTGATTGCGCCTCTGCGCTGTTCAAAACGGGACTCTGCATCACAGCGGAATATACTATTCACAACGTGGTCAAGAACAAAGGCCGTGGTTGAAAGCTTCCCGCAGGAGCTAATTGCCATATCAGTAGTCCTCCGCACGGCAAAAGGCAGGGAGAGAAACAACTGCTAATGTATAAAGGGAGAGAAAGAGAGAACTTCTTCCATTGAACAGTAGGTAATGAGACAGAGAGAGAGAGAGAGAGAGAGAGAGAGAAGAGGGGAGGGTTGGAAAAAGGAAAAAAAATAAAAGAAACGAGAGAGAAAGAGAATTTTAATTGAATGGAATTGAATTTTACTTATACACCGATCAGCCACAATATCAAAACCACTGAAAGGTGAAGGGAACAACATTGATCATCTTGTTCCAATGGCGCCTGTCAAGAGGTGGGATATATTAGGCAGCAAGTGAACAGTCAGTTCTTGAAGTTGATGTGTTGGAAGCAGTTAAATTGGGCAAGAGTAAGGATCTGAGCGACTTTGACAGGGGCCAAATTGTGATGGCTAGACGACTGGGTCAGAGCATCTCCAAAACGGCAGGTCTTGTGTTCCTGTATACAGTGGTTAGTACCTACCAAAAGTAGTCCAACGAAGGACAACCGGTGAACCAGCGATAGGGTCATGGACGCCCAAGGCTCATTGCACGTGGGCTGAGCAAAGTCCAGCCCCTCTGGTCCCATCCCACAGAAGGGCTACTGTGGCACAAATTGCTGAAAAAGTTAATGCTGCTATGATAGAAAGGTGTCATAACACACAGATCGGTCAGAGTGCCCACGCTGATCCCCGTCCACCGCGGAAAGTGCCAACAATGGGCACGTGAGCATCAGAACTGGACCATGGAGCAATGGAAGAAGGTGGCCTGGTCTGATGAATCGCCTTTTTCTTTTCCATCATGTGGATGACCGGGGTTAGGGTCTGATCCTGACTGAGCATCTGTGGGACGTGCTGGAACAACAAGCCCGATCCATGGGGGCCCCACCTCGCAGCTTACAGGACTTAAAGGATCTGCTGCTAACCTCTTGGTGCCAGATACCACTGGACGCCTACAGAGGTCTTGTGGAGTCCATGCCTCCACGTGTCGGAGCTGTTCTGAGGGCACCAGGGGGAGCTACACAACATTAGTGTAACATTAGTTATTATATTATATGGGTGTATGATATTTGATAGTTGTGGCTGATCGGGGTATATCTTACACATTATTGTATAGTGTATATCTTACAGATTATTGTATAGTGTATCTCTTATACATCATTTAATTGGGTAGATTTCCCTACGTTGAAAATGTTTCTATATTTATTTTAGGTTACATTATTTAGATTATTTATTTATTTAGTTTCTAACAGCAATGTTATAATCTTTCTATTTTTACAGGGTATATTCATTTTAGTTTTGGTTATCTTCACTTCTCTGTGTATATATATATATATACATACACTGTATATATATATATTAACTGCAACACAAAATTTATTATTTTTTAACTTATGGTCGTATTTTTCACTTTTGGTTTCCCATGCCTATAAAGCCCTTTGAATTGAAATTAAAATTGAATTGAGAGACATTGGATTTAGAGTGGGAGGTATGTTAACAGGGGTGTACTGTACGGTGTGCGTGTGTGTGTGTGTGTGTGTGTGTGTGTGTGTGTGTGTGTGTGTGTGTGTGTGTGTGTGTGTGTGTGTGTGTGTGTGTGAATGTATGTTGCCGTAATCTAATCAAGTGTTTGGTCTCTGGAGATGAACCCAACGCTGGTGGTTTGGGTTCATTGCGCCCCTGGGAGTGTTTTCACTACGGTTTGGAAAGAGATGACATCCAAGAAGGAGCGGCTTCTTATGTGGGATGCGTTGTTTATGCCGACGCGGGTCAGACGCGACGTTGTTGTGTTTTGGTTTGTGTGTGTGTGTGTGTGTGTGGGTGTGTGTGTGTGTGTGTGTTTGTGTGTATCTCACGTCTTGTTTGATTATCAGGCCTTTGTACAACAGCAGGAACACAACGCTGAGCAGTGAGTCTGCACGTCTGCAGCCACAACAGAAACTAATGAAACCACAAGAGGAGAGAAAACACGGTTCCCTCCCTCCCTCCCTCCCTCCCCCGCACCTCTCTCTCTCCCGCTTTCTTCCACACGAAGATGCGTCTGACTCGCTTACTCAATATGCACTCGGCTTTTTGAAAACATTTCTGACGCCGATCATCCTTCACTCTTTCTCCTCGGCTGACTCGTGACTCCGCCGTGACCTCTCTTCCTCTCTCACTCGTGCCGAGCTCTGTTGGCCCTCACCTCTTCCCTTGTTCTGATTCTCCTCTTTCTCTTGTTCTCTCTGTCTTTGTCGCCGTAGCCCCTGTTTGTCAGATGTAACGCGTTGCCGTGGCGACGAGAGGTCAGCGGGCCGACACTTGTCCACCAAGGTGTGCTGCTTGCGCTGACCCGACCAAAGCCTCTTGAACAGGAATACCATGCACACACACACACACACACACACACACACACACACACGCATTAGTACACACAGATACACGCATAGGAAAAATGCTGAAAAGTTCATTCATACGCAGGAATGTTGCAAAAAAAGATTTCTCAGAAAAAAATTATTTCAGATCAGAGGCCTTCAAAAATGGCAGTACTAGACCACTGGGTGAGTGAGGCAAAGTAATACAACAGGCTGTTACATTTAAAATGTCATTTATATTAAAGCTTAAATCACGTAATGGCCATTGTTCGCACATATCTTGTTAGAGTGGTTATCCGTAGATTATTTGGGTAAAGCAATCCCACGTTTAAAAAGGTTTTGGGTTTTTTTTCCGTTTTTTTCATACCTCCGGCACAGAGACACAGAAGACGGGGTTGTAGAAAACACACAAGTTTATTGTGGAGAGGTGGCTTGACAGAACAAGCCCCGGAGCAGATGGACACAGGTCACGAAAGGGCTCCTCCCTCCTGAGTGTGTGTGGGGATGGGGGTTTTAACCTGTTGCTTGTTAGACCAACCAATGAGCAACGGGTATGCAGCCACTCTGATCCGAGGTCCCCAATTACCTAGACCCAGGTCAGGTGTGGCTGCTCAAACCACACCATCCCCACACCACAAATACTTCACTCTGTGAGAAAGAGCCATTCGATCTATGTGCGTTATGCATGTGCTCCTCTATATACTGTTTGCACTGTTGGTGGCAGGGTCCACGTTTCCGGGTAAGAATGCGAAGATCTCATTTGTTGTCAGTAAACTGTCAATATCGATCAGATTAATTGATCAGAGGAGAGCATACT
>NC_137201.1:13668307-13680807 GCF_960531495.2 Zeus faber | reverse complement strand
TGGCACTCATCACCAGTACCGTCGGAGAGGGTGACAGGCATCCGATTCGACTGGATACATTGGATACAGCAACACTGACTAGCGGCTGGGACTGGGTATCCGTACTCAATACCTTTAAGGCATCGACCTAGATAACCAAAAACCAAGTAGTTTAGAAACTATTCCAGTCAAACAAGTCCTGCATTCAATCCTTTCTGTGCCCAGAGCTCGAAAGAAAAGGACTTTGTATGGTTCGCCTCGCAGCCAATCGCGGCAAGCCTTCACTATCTGCAGCAGCATCTACATCAGTCTGCTAAGGGATACGTTCACTATTTTTCAAGTCTGTCTTAAAACAACAGTCAGGTGTTCACATGAACAGTGAAAGAGGTTTTCCTCCCGTACTGGCGATTTGTAAAAAATTACACCGCCCAAATATTTAATTTTACAGTTTTGTACCGTTATTTTATAAATATTTCAATAAACACAATAAACAAAATAAACACTTTGAAAATTTATTTGTGTAAAAATCATTTGCATGGCGAGGAGTGGTGACATTTTAGGCAATTGAAAGCTTCCACTCACATGATGGGTGTAGTAGAAAAAATGTATCAAATGAAGTACTCCATTAGTTACAGTATAACTTTAAGGATCTGGTATTGGTACTGGTATAATACATTTTTAAACAATACCCAGCCCTACTGGTGACGACTGCATACCATCCAAGCAATATCTCCAAAACGCCACAGTAGAGTTCAATATAACCAGTGTTTAAATTGCTCTTTTCCTTGCTTCCTAACCACCTCATAGCTCCATCATTCCAATCCAATTCCTTCCCATCCCCTTTTCATTAAATTCAAGCTATTTGAACAAACGTTGCGCTGACTCCATACCTACACCTACATTGGAGCCCAGCCCAGACAGATATGGGCAGAGGTGTCGTGTTTTTGCATTCACTCGTTGGATTCCACTCACTAGTTGGACCTCTGAGGTTGTCGGTGATGAGTAAATCCACATCTTTGACTCAAAATCCCAGAGTTTGATTTTCCAAACCCGGGTTCCTCACCTCTTGTGTTGGCTTGGTCATTGGCGGACCCGAGGGCTCCCTTTAGAAGAGTCCGGTCCGCTTCCTTCCGAGGCGGCCAGACAGAGACCCAGCCTTACCCAGTCGGACCAGATCCACTTAGCTGCGAGAGAACGTTGGAAAGCCATCTCTCAAAGCGATGAGCCCCATACAAATTCATACAACTGCAAACAGCTTCATCAAAGAGAGACTGGGGGTTGGAGTCGTCTAACAACTTGAGATTTAAAACGCTGCAGTATTTTCTTATCGGGCGATTTGACGTACTTTGAAAGGCCCGATGGGATTGAAATCAATAGTTTGGACATCAACTGAATCCCCTTGTTGACAGCAGGAACACTGCGGCTGGGTGCACCACCCAGGCCATGGAGATGAAGGTCGACCTGAAAGGCTCAGTCCACGGCTTAGAAGACACAATCATTACTCTCATGCATAGTGCATGTATGTGCACAGGCAAGCAAAGTTAGGTCAAGCATCGGCTCAGTACAGCAAACTCCCCCTAAATACACCCACTGTAGCGGAGTAAAAGCCAGGTCAACCGGGACGAAGCAGAGCTCTCCCAGGAGCGTGCGACCGGCCAGGGCTGGGTTCACTGGGTTAGAGAGGAGGACTCAGCCAAATGGAGAGGGGAGGAGAGGAAGAACGTGGCGAAGGCGAGTCACGAGGAAAATGGGAAAGGGCTGGACAATGGTTTGTGCAGATCGAGGGACTACAGCAAACTAAGCAACCATTTCAAATCACATCTCCGTCGGGATGAACTGTATGTGGAAGTATACGTCGGCTAAATGGTGGATAGGTCCAGGGAAGATACACTGAACGTATGAGACACTAGAGAAGATGACAGAAAGAATGTGTGTCAAAGAGAGAGAGAGTGAGAGAGAAAGAGAGAGAGAGGGGGGGGGTAGAGAGAGGGAGAGGGAGGGAGGGATAATGAGACAGAAAGAGAAGAAACAACGTGGAAAAAACGGAAAGATTTTTAAACAGGCACATCTCCTATGAAGAGAAAAAATAGCAAAGATTAGAATTTGTCCCACATGCACAAGATCCTCATGATGGACTTCACGAGCGACGCGGGCTGTTCATGAAGGGTAAAACCTTCAGTTTTGAAAAATAAAAATAAAATAAAATAAAATTGGGAAAATACGATTTTTATTTTTGAGAAATTCTAAAATAACCATAACTTGCAGCCAGAATTGAAAAACCAACAACAACAAAAAAACCCTCAAATAAAATAACAAGAGTAATACACAGAGCAGCAGAGTCGAATGGGATGACGCAAAGCCGAATGAATTCAGAGGAAGCGTCACGAGAACGCGCGGCATCCATCCGGGATGTTCCGTCGCCGCGACTTGGTGTCAGAGCCGCACTCTAATTTCGTTTCCCACCCCCCCCTCTTTTACCCCAGATGTCACCGAGACAACACACACAAGCCCGTCCGCTCAAAATAGATGCATAATTTGATATTGAGCTCCCCGTTAGCATTAATCCCCAGGAGAGCGGGAGCGAGCGAGACACGGTGTCCACCCGCGAAAGAAAAACTGGATATTACACCTGCGCAAGCTCCGCACTGTGCTCCACAAAAAGGGCGTTTTGGACCCAAGAGAAGTCCCCAGAGTCATTCCATGAAAGGCGTTTGGGTCCACGACATTTAACAAAGTCTAAATAAAGACAATGATCTGCTGTGTATTGCCGAGCTAAAAACAATTAATTTTGAGTTTGTTGTGAACACGATATGAGAAAATGTTATTTAAAGTGAATAATTATATGTTCTTCCATAACTTTTTATGTTATGGAAGAACATAATTTAAAAGAATACTGTTTATTTTCATGTCCGTATACAGTATATAGTCATTGAAGTTGCACGACAAATATTACAGAATAAAATACAGATCACCATCCCAATTTTGTTATTTTGAGAGGTGAATCTGTTTCCCCGTCCACACAGCCCATATTAATAAAATATAAAACATGTTTTTTTTATTCAAATATGGTGCTTTATTTGTGCCCCTCAGTTTTGCTTTCCCCCGTCACACCAACTTATTTTCTCCTCCACAGCGAATCAACTGTTGCTTTAAGTGACGTAATAAGTAATAATAAAGAGGATGTGACATCATTTAACCCTTCAGAGGAGGCTCCATTCAACACCTGTTCAATTGTGATATGATTTAACGCTGATAATTTGATGTTTTATAATGGGCTCTGTCACACCATCACTGATAATAGATAGGGAAAATAGTTTTCAAAATAAATTATTTGTGATACGTGGTGAAATACCTGTTATTTACTGCGGATTATGGCTAATGAATTGAACCCTGAGGAAGCCATCCCGCCCATAAGTTATGCATGTGTAATGGTTGATAAATATAGGGCTTTTGTGCCTGAGGTGGGAAAATGTTTTCTGCGAAAATTTAACATGCATATTAAACAATGAAATGGGAAAAAAAAAAAATATATATATATATATATATATATATATATATATATATTTATTTATTTATTTATTTTTTATTTTTTTTTTTGTTATTAAAAATTTTGAAAATAGAAAGGCCAAATGGCACCCATCTCATGGAACGACTCCCCAAGCCCAAGGCTAAAAATATCAAAGAGCCAAAAAAAACAACTGTCTGTCTCTCCCATGGGAGTGGTGAAACAAGGTCAAGCATCTTCTTCTAGATCTCTGAGAGGTGCTAGCCTGACTCTAAATAAATGGGAGGCTTGTTCAAACTCCTTTAACGAACCCCCTTAAACCTCATTTAGCGCACTGCAAACTTCTCAAATTCGATGTCTTTCCGAGATGAAACGGAACAGTCAGGTGGGATGTTGTTTGTGTGTGTGTGTGTGTGTGTGTGTGTGTGCTGTGTGTGTGCCTTTGCATTGAGTGCCAATGATGAATGAAACAATCCATCAAGATGCTACTGAGGGAGCATTTCTTCTTGGACTTGACCCACTACTACAACTACTACAACTACTACAACTACTACTATGGCCGGGCAGTTGTTTCCACAAGGTGAACATCAATATGCCGTTGAAATGCCATGTTCCTTAGACACAGAACTGTGGATTATGAATTTCGAGACTGTGTATGTGTAATACAGTGGTACCTCGACTTACGACTGTAATTGGTTCTATAAGGACGGTCGTATGTTAAAACAGTCGTATGTCGAAGCAATTCTTCCCATATAAATGATGAAATCATGAAGGGTGAAAATAAACAAAATACACAGCACAAACACAGTAAATGTGAAAAAAATATCGATGAGCCACGAACTACGTGCACAGACGATGTAGGTTGCCGGCTGACTGAATGCTGACTGACTGCTGACTGACTGCTGACTGAATGCTGACTGAATGCTGACTGACTGCTGACTGACTGCTGACTGACTGCTGACTGGCCGCCGACACGCCAACTGCAAATTTCCACGGTCGTATCTTGGAGCAGACGGTCGCAAGTCGATACAAATTTTCACGACTATCTCTACTCGTATCTTGGATTAGTCGTAAGTAGATGCAGTCGTAAGTCGAGCTACCACTGTATATATGTGGTAAGTGCACATTGAAGGGGGGACAACAGTGAAAAATGTACCGTGTATTTAAAGGGACCTTTTTGGAAAATTTTCTCGGGTTCTCATGGAGAATTTGAGTTTGACATTGTTCTTTGACTTGGACATTTTCTGAAATCCCGCAATCTTTGACATATAAAAAGAAGAGAAAAAAAGAAAACGCTAGAAATCGAGAATTGCATCACGATTTTTGAGAAAAGCATTTCTGGTCAGAATTATCATAAAAATACAAAATACAAAAAAAAACCCACAAAAATATTCCTGACAGTACATTTACATAAATACACAGTGAGATTCAAGATGAACTAAATTTTCCCCGACATGAATAAAAGCTTTTCTCAGAATAAAGAAACAAATAATAATTCAAACTATAATACGCCACCAGGGAGGACCAGGGTCCGAAACCTCAAGTTAACATCTGACCCTTCCTACCATTCTTTTTCCCCACACACACACACACACACACACACACACACACACACACACACACACACACACACACACAATAGCATCCCTTTTGGATTCATTTGTATGAATGTGTGAGTGTGTGAAAGAGAGAGAGAGAAAGAGAGAGAGAGAGAGCGAGGGCTGCTTAATGCACTCACTGGCAGCCGCTCCATGGGAGAGCGCTCCATCTCTCTGTTCCCCTCCCTCACTCCCTCCCTTCATCGCTCCCTCCCTCCCTTCATCCCTCGTTCCCTCTGTCATTACCACCGCCACCAGAGTGAGCAGCGATGCAGGAGAGGGGCCACGGCGTGGGCCCCGCATCCCGCCCTCTCTGACAGAGAGAGAGAGAGAGAGAGAGACGGGGAAATTTGCCATACACTGAAGTGAGGGGGGACCGGTTGTTAGTGCTAAGTGCTGGGAGCGAGGGATCAGGAGGAACAGAGTAGACAGTGGGAAGAGAAAGAAATAAATGAGAACGAGAGAGAGAGAGGGCGAGGGGGGAGGTGGCTGGGACTTATGTGTAATAAACTGCATGAAGGAGCCTTTGGGGAAGCATTATTATCTAGCTTGACACACACACACACACAAACTGTATACAAAAGCTTGCATACGCATATTCATACACACACACGCACACACACACACACACACACACACACACACACACACACACACACACACATAAATTTGCCTTGATATGTGACGTTGGATCGGAGCAGCAGAGTATCGGCGTCGATTAATGACGTGTGGTGTTAATACATAACACACACACACACACACTCAGACACACACACACATTATATATCGCCCAAAACGAGCGACACGGTAAATATGTTCCCGCTCGGCTCCGACGCTCGGGGGGGGGGGGGGTCACCATGGGGCCCCGGGTGAGACGCGGAAAGCCAGTGGAAAGGGCAGCGAGCACCGTGACGCTGTGGACTCCAGGATCTCTGTGGGGAAAGTAGCGTCACCCAGCGAGGGGGAGTCTCTGCCTGGACAAAAAAGGTCAAAACCATAAGTCCGGGTCCGAGAACATGTGGCGGAGTGGAGTGAAAGGTCAAATCTGTTGAAAAAGAAGATTCTCCACAAAGAGGTTATCGCCTGATTTTAGTTCCAGATGTGTTCATTGTTTTGCCCTTCCTTTGTCCATTTCAGTGAAGTTCTTCATATTAATGTTATTTTATTGTTGTTCTCTCAGTGCTGTGTTTGACATCATATTATTATCATTATTATAAGGGGTCCAATGGGGTTCCCCTATTGCTTTTGTTCATCTTCCTAAGCATTATCACATGTCAAAGTGTCTGGCGCTAAGAAACCGTGGAACCCACAGACACGAATGAATACGACGTGTAACCAGGGCAGTCCACACATCGCAATCCAAGTTTGATCCACATCAAGTTGAAGTTCAAGTTCAGGAGATTATTTGTCACATCCGTCTATATTTGAAGGAGAGGTTAGGAAAAAACGGTGTATTTGTCACCCCCGTTGGCAATACCAAAGGGTCACGTGGCCGTCGCGTAGGGATGCTCCCCTTTTGTCATTGTCAGGACTTTTAGTATTTTCCTTGGCACTTTTCACTTTGCAGAAATGAGCGAAAACCCCGACGAAATTTGCCCGGACGTAGCCGAACTTTCGTGCATCAGCGACGCGGCAACGTTCGAAACTTAACCCAACCTCGCTTCACTGCGCAAGCTTCCGCCCCGCGAAGGCAGACAACTCGAGCCCATGCTTCGCTTACAGGAACCTCGGAAAAGTGCGACTCGTGCAGCGTTTTACAAAACCCGGAAAACTATAAACGCTCACAGAAGGCGTCTGCGCACCGCCGGAAGTCCGAAGAACCTTTGCAGGGCCGCAGTGCATGATCCAGGAACGATCGAAATTGTTAAAACACTGTTCTTGAGGGATATTTAAACTGAACGACAAAAGAGGAACTGTCAGTGACTTAAGTGCACGGTGATTGGTCGAACACATGAGCATGACAAATACTCCCACGGAAATACTCCTTCGGGCGGGACCCCTAATTAATTATTATTATTATTATTATTATTATTATTATTATTATTATTATTATTATTATTATTATTATTATTCGATTGGAGGGAAGCTCAGATTCCGTCTACCTGCAACAGGTGTTTTACTTACTGCTGTTTTGGATTCTAGATCCAAGCCTTCCTAAGCCCCTTATCACCCCGTCGTCATATCACCTTCCATTTAAGACGTTCTCCCCAACTTTATCCTCTTCCGAAACATTTCTCTCCCTCTCTCCACCCTGCGCTCTCTCTCCGTGGTGGGCCCTCCGTTTTGAGACGACGGGGGCAGGACAGATCGATGCTTAAAAACCCCCAGACCGTTTTAGGAACTCGACTCGAGATCTGGCGCTCTTTGGGGAACCATGTGAATCAACTCGTGAAAATAAAAAATAAAAACATCTAATTAAAAGAGGAGAGAAGCAAGAAGGATATAGGGGAAGAGAATAAAGGGGAAAAGAAGAGGAAAGGGGGGGGGGGGGGGCTCTTCTCTTCTCCCTACCAGCATTTCCAGCCCCCCAACCAGCGCCGCCTCCCACCCAGCCTATTTTTTGGAGATTACAGCACAATGCATCTGCCAGTGGAGAGAGCAGCAACATGTTGCTATGACCCAAATACAGCGGTGCCGCACTGTGATTGGCTGGCAGGGAGGAAGTGGATAGGGGAGAGGGAGCGGTGGTGGTGGTGGCGGAGGGGGGGCAAATCCACAGCCAAGCATCCGCCGGAGCACCTTCATAATTCAAACATTTACATAAGAGGGGGGGGGGGGGGGGGGGGGGATGGACCCTGATTCTGCTTTTCATCCTCCTCCCTCCCTCCCTCACTCTTCCCTCTCACTCTTCTATCGCTCCACTCTTCCCTTACTCTCTCCCTCCCTATCGCCTCTTCTCTCCTCCTACACGCCTGTCAATCTCCCTCTGAAAAACTGGGAGATGGAGAGAATAGAGGAGGGGAGGAGAAAGAGAGAAGGAGGCAGAGAGCGACGGAGAGAGAACAGTCATCCATTCTTAATCAAAGCAGTGGCGTAAAAAAAAAAAGAAAAAAAAGAAATAAAGAAATTGTGCGGTACAGCACAACAATCCAGCCGACACACACACTTCCTCCCCACCTCGCCTCCCGTCCCAAAATCTGTGCCGTGCAGAAAATAAACCGCTTTGCTGGTTTATCTGTTCGTTTGGGTGTTGCCTCGTTGTCAACCACTTTTCATATCTTCGGGAAAAAAAAAACATCAAAAAAGAAAAATAAGCACAGTGTACGGCCTATGTTTAGAAACTTTCCCCTGACTCCGTCAAAGATCTGGAAATTAGTGGAAAAAAATGTAAAAGAGTTCGTCAGGGTTCAATCCCTGGGCCCCTTTTATTTAACTTCGACACGGCTCCCGTTACAGCAAATTATGCTGACGACACTCGAATCGACATGGCTCCCTGACCAAACGATTGTGGGCCCCCTTCTTGATCTGCTCCGCCAAGTGCAGCCAACAAAACCAATGACTCTATGTGTCAGAATTTCCAAGTGGGTGCGGGTTTGACTCCTGCCGTGTTTAGGTGAGCTGGCCTGTTTAACCTGTTGATGATTATTGTTATGGTATAGTCGTCGTCGATAATACCAACGCACACACACACACACACGCACACGCACACGCACACACACACACACACACACACACACACACACACACACACACACACACACACACAGGAATAAGCTCTAGCCTTGGGTGACGCCACAGGTTTAATCCCCCCTGTGTAATCTGCAGTCCACAGTCAAAGCTGCCACAATGAGGCTGCAGAGACCACACACACTATTTATAGAGCCCTTTTTTGCTAGGGCTCCCCTCCTCCTCCTCCTCCCTCCTTCCCTCCCTCCCTCCCTCCCTCCCCCTCTCACCTCTCCTCTCTCCCGCCCACGGCTGTAGCCAATCATTCCCGCTTGCGTGCTCTACATCCTTCCCCACCTCCGAGCATTCAAATGACAAACACTTTCAAAGTACTGCAATGTGATCACAAGGACACATTGATGATTTATTTTGTTGTTTCTCTCTTTCCCTTTTCTTCCCCCCCCCCCCCCCCCCCCCCTATCTCCCTCTCTCTCTCTCTCTCGCTCTCTATCTCAAACCCCAGTTTCTCTCTTTCCCTCCCGCGGGGGCTAAATGAGGCCAAATTTCTCCTTTTCCATTACGCAACTTAATCAGAGCGATGACGTTGGCGGGCGCTTTTAGGGTTGGAGGAAATCCTGCGACAAAGAACATTCCCGCGCTCACCTCGTTCCAGCTCATGATTATATTAAACAATAACGTGTTTGGTAATAATTCCTCTGAGAGGAGGTATGCAAATAGGCTTCATGAATTTGTAAGCACACATACAAATGAGAAGAAGACGATTGTGACCGTCATGCAGTCGCAGTGTGGACACCCCTTGTATTTCTACAGAAGGGGTTTTCCCATATTGGTTATTCCTCTCATTACATCTTTACTGTGATATACTATCCCCCATCGAATTATACATAAGAATTATAGTCACATTTGCACTGCACTTTGTGGCCATAAAATCCCTTACCAACCCAATGAGAAGTGATAAGTGAAGTCGGATATTTAGGGAGACACTGGCCCACCGCCTCGCTTTGCCCATGCTTGAATGGAGTAGAACGCCTTGTGGGCTGAGCGCTAGACGTTACGTCTGCCCCCCAGCCTTTCTCCTCTTTTAGCGCAGATGCCGGGAAGGAGAGCGAAAGTAGCAAGGAATACTTCAGTGAAAGGAGGGAAGAGAGAGAAAAACTATGCAAGGTAAAAAAAAAAAAAAAAGGTAAACTCTTGCACAACACCTGAGTCAACAGAGGTGACCTTGGAGTTCCTTCCTGGCTCTGAGCGATCCCAAGTTTGATCCCCGGTCGCTTCGCAGCTACATTGTGCAGTTTAACTGCGTTTCTGTCGTATCCAAATATGGTGGCGCTCTTTTCGGCTTAGGTTGGGTGGAGTATCTACAGACTTGTATTCGGAAGGAAAATATGTAAAATAGTTGCTCAGGGTTCAATCCATGGTCCACTTTTATTTAACATACCTCCAATGTACTCCTTGACCAGGCCTCCTAGGGAGCCTCCTCCGGATGAACGGACAATCTCAATTCCATTTGAAACAGCACGACTTAAAGATGATTAGCGCGATGTCATTTGCACCAGAAAATAAAAGCATATGCTACCATAAAGCACGTACATTCACTATCGTAGCAACCCTTTTTTTCACCATGCCTTACTCTTAATTCACCAACAGCGTGGATGGCTAATTACCAATGTGCTTTCACGACACTGAATCCCACACGTTCTCGCATTGATTAGATTGTTGATACAGCAGAATGCAATGCATGCAATGATGCAATGCATCCATCAATCCAGCGATCCCATCAACTTAGCAAACATGATCATACAGTGTCTCGGCAACATGAAAGAGCAGCCACTCGGGCCAAACTTACATCAGTAGCTTGAAGGATCGCCTGAGGCACACAACACAGACCTACTTCACATTCCACAGGCTGCTCAGCTAGTGTGCGTGGGTACAAATTTGTGTGTGTGTGTGTGTGTGTGTGTGTGTGTGTGCGTGTGTCTGTGTGTGTCTGTGTGCGAATACACGATATTTAAGCTTGTGTGAGTGTATATAGGTGTCTTCACACACACGCATCAGTGGCTGCATGAATGGTGAAGACAGTTTGTGTGTGAAGAGTTATGAGTTGGTGCGAGCCTCCTAGCCTGCCCAGGGCCAATTATGAGGCAGGACGGATGACGGAGAGATGTAAACACCTCATGGGTGGTAGCGGTGGTGTGTGGGGTGGTAGTGGTGGCGGGTGGGGGCGGGGTGGGGTGGGGTGAGGGTTTTGGGGGGCTAGGTCACACACAATCACACTCATTCATGGCAAGCGGTGGTGGGCAGGGTCGGGGAAGGGAGGATACCTGAAGTGACGGCGGGAGGCAGCGAGTGAGAGAAGGAGCGACGGAGGGAAAGGGAGACGGAGAAAGAGGGGGAGGAGAAAATAGATATGTGAACAAAGGGTGCAGAAGGGAGCGAGGCCCTTTGTGAGGAACCGCATAAACAAGAAAAAGATTGACGGGCAAGGAGAAAATAGGACAGAACATAGCGAGATGACGGAAAAAATTAGGAAGGGGGGGGTTGGCGGAAGTGGACAAGTAAGGCAAAAAAAACCAAAAACTGCAGACTGGGGAGGACAACGGAAAATAGACACAAATTGGTTGTGAAATGTCTCCTCAAACATGACCAATTGTTTTCCCCTTTTTGTTCTGTATTTTGGAGAAAATAAACTGCACCCCCCCCCCCCCCCCCCCAACATGGCGAGACCAAATCAATAGCGCTCCCAGTGCACACCTATTATTCTTCAAAGGGTGAGGAGAAAAATGAGGGATAGACGGAGGAGGAGGGTTGGAGAGAGGGAACTAAAGACGGGCGCAAAACCCACAGCAGGATGGAAAATGAGTCGTAAGAGGGAAAGTCGTCACCAATGAAGTCAAAAGCTATTCGTCTTTTTTTTATTTCTCTGTTAAGATTATGAACAGCTTATATATATATATATATACAGTATATATATATATATATATACACACACACGCACACACAAATACTTATATATTTTTTATTATTATTTATGTGTTTATTTTAATCATTATTTTTAGTTGTTATTTTTTAGCTGAATATATATATATATATTATTATTTTTTTTTTTTCACCCACACAGAACGATGGAATTAACCATTGGTCAAATTCCATGTTAAAGCAATGCCATTTGCGCCTTTTCAAACAGAACCATGTCCAAAATACAACAAAATACCGTAACTTTGACCCAAAACAGGTGTTATCGTAGCTGTTCTGTTCAGTTATTCACTCCCCGTCGGTCCCTCTCTCCTCTTGTCCTTGCTGCCTGTGCAGAGGAGCACAGCCTGACAGATAGATCACATTCCCTCCACCTTAGCAACCAAAAAAATAAATAAATAAATAAAAACCTCTCCAGAATCAGCCGGGTCGCAGCCCCCGCCTTAGCAACGGTCCCCTCCGCACGGGCGGCGGACCTTTTGGAGCTTTCCAAACAGAAGTGGAACCACCGGGAAAAATATCAAACTCGACGGATATCAGAATCAGATAAAAGCTGCCGTGCCTCAGCAGTTTCATTCAGATATGCAGTCGAGTGCTCAGCATGTTTCTTTTTGGAAAACTTGCCATGTGTGTGCAGTTTCTCTCTCTCTCTCTCACTCTCTCTCTCTCTCTCTCCTTTGCAGAGAACAGGCGATGGAGGAAAGGAAAACCCTACCAGAAAAAATGCACACATGGAGGTATTTCTTTTCGCAACCCACTTGTCTGTATCTGAAATATCTCAAATAAGTCTGCGCGAAGACCAGGAAGCAGCCGAGTTA